>NW_027420340.1:0-96933 GCF_009905375.1 Apium graveolens
TGCATGTAAGAAGAGCATCTATAGTCTGTATTCCATCTGCTACACAGCTATCAACAAACAAAAAACCAAAAGCATAAACTTTCAAGAAATGCAATGCATGAATCCAATATTATGCTAGAAAAGATAAACGTCACCAACCTTAGAGCTGACACTGCTCTTGGAACGCCACAGTACTCTTTGAAACTGTGGAGTACCTTAGATTGTGACAAGTAAAGACCTGCGTCAAGGCCAGGTACATAAAGCATAACAACTTTGCGAATCAGGGGTTTGTTCTGCATATCGGAAGACAACTCAGCATTACACACACCAAAAATATTGAATATGATATGCAAGTGCCAATCTGGAAAAAAAAATCCTTCTTAAACAAAGAAATGGTAATATTGAACTATATTAGCTGATTTGTTATTTATTGATATTTTCCCACAAGGCTGTTCTTCACAATTCAAATTATTTTGTATTCTCTAAGCAACACAAACAAAAACAAATAAATACAAATCTACCAGATAAATCACTACAAGAAAATCAGTAGCTAATTACAGTACAATTTACAAAATCCACGCAAATATATATACAAAGAGAGGGAAAGAGAGGGGGAAGGAGAGAGGGAGAGAGAGATATATGAGCATAGAGAGAGGGGAGAGAGATATGCATACCAGGAAGAGAGAGAGAGAGAGAGAGAGAGACGCCTTCCTTGAATCCAAAAATAAGCCCCAAAGCCCTAGTTTTGAAGACGGACTAAAACCCCAAATTGAAGTCGAATTTAAACCCTAAACGAAACCATAACTAAAGCCCCGGTGAAAGAAGCATACGAATCAACCAAAGGAGGCTAGAAATAAAGTAAACATTTATGTATGTATAGATTTAGCATAACCAGGAGAGGGGGGAGGGAGAAAGAGAGGGGAAGAGTGAAGGGGAGAGAGAAAAGCAAGAAAGAGAAAATGAAAATAAATTCAGATCTGAAGCAATTAGATTATTACACTGTCCTGTTTCTCAAAAGGCGTGGTGTTTTATTTTGGAAAAATCAGAAATAAAGGTCCATTTGCCCCTTTAATTTTCACTTATGTTTCAATAAATTTTTTATTAAAATTTAAGTAGATTAAATATTGATAATTATTTTAAATATAAATAAATATATTTGGCTTTAATTTGGCTTGTCATTTTAACAGTCAAACTCGAGTTTGACTAGTACAACTAACTACTGTTTACTTCTGAATTTGTGTTTCGATTATTTTAAAAATATTTCTCAACAATCCAACCGTATGGATGTCAATAAATATATATATTAGTGATATAACCAAAATTTCATATGAAAATAATTTTATTTGGTTTGACATTTTAACAGTCAAACATGATTTTGACTAATACATCTAATCAGTGTTCACTTTTGAATTTGTGTTACATTTATTTTAAAAATATTTTTCAACGATCCAACCATATGGATTTCAATATATATATATATATATATATATATATATATATTAGTGATATAACCAAAATTTCATATCAAAATAATTTTATTTGGTTTGACCTTTTAACAGTGAAGCATCAGTTTGACTAGTACAACTAACTAGTGTTGAATCTTGAATTAAGGTTTCGATTATTTTAAAAATATTTTTCAACGATCCAACGGTATGGATGTCAATAGATAAATATATTAGTGATATAACCAAAATTGGATATCAAAATAATTTTATTTGGTTTGACATTTTAACAGTCAAGTATCAGTTCGACTAGTACAACTAACTAGTGTTGAATCCTCAATTAGTGTTACGATTATATTAAAAATATTTTTCAATAATCCAACCGTATGGATGTCAATAGATAAATATATTAGTGATATAACCAAAATTTTATATCAAAATAATTTTATTTGGTTTGCCATTTTAACAGTCAAGCATCAGTTCGACTAGTACAGCTAACTAGTGTTGAATCCTGAATTAGTGTTACGATTATTTTAAAAATATTTTTCAATAATCCAACCGTATGGATGTCAATATATATATATATATATATTAGTGATGTACCTAAAATTTCATATCAAAATAATTTTATTTGGTTTGACATTGTAGCAGTCAAGCATCAGTTTGACTAGTACAACTAACTAGTGTTGAATCCTGAATTAGTGTTACGATTATTTTAAAAATATTTTTCAATAATCCAACCGTATAGATGTCAATAGATAAATATATTAGTGATATAACCAAAATTTTATATCAAAATAATTTTATTTGGTTTGCCATTTTAACAGTCAAGCATCAGTTCGACTAGTACAACTAACTAGTGTTGAATCCTGAATTAATGTTAAGATTATTTTAAAAATATTTTTCAATAATCCAACCGTATGGATGTCAATAGATATATATATTAGTGATGTACCCAAAATTTCATATCAAAATAATTTTATTTGGTTTGACATTTTAACAGTCAATGTTTGACTAGTACAGCTAACTAGTGTTGAATCTTGAATTAGTGTTTCGATTATTTTAAAAATATTTTTCAACGATCCAACCTTATGGATGTCAATAGATATATATATTAGTGATATAACAATATGTAGTCACTAATAATACTTGTAATTAAAAGAAAAAGAGAAACAATAGGTCATAAATAAATACTTTTAATAAAAAAGGGCCAAAAACAATATAAATGAATTTTATAATCTTTTGAGCATATTTTGTGATTATAATATAATAGGTAATTAAGGTTGGAGGCCATGGAAAAAACATTTTAGAGGAGAACTTAGAAATCATATAATCATTAATTAGAATATAACTTATGATGTCTATGTTATTCCTAGAAGACTAACAATGAGATTTACAGAAGGGGGGTTGAATGTAAATCTCAAAACTTTTTCAAGTTTTGAGCAGTTTATAAAGTTGTGTGTTCAAGAAGAACAAGTGTGTGAATTGCTTTAAGCTAATACAGACAGATATATATTCAAGCACAAATGTAAAGAACACAACAGACCTTAAAAACTTTTCTGGTGGATTTGTTGTTCCACCAGAGATGGTATATTAGAAAATCTGTGTTCAACAATGTTGATCACAGCTGCATCCTAGTACAAACTAGATGAATTTTCTCTCAAGATATTTCTTAACAGCTCTGGAAAAATCTATCTAATTACTAGCTTCTTCTTGGTTCATATATATTACCAAGTGTACAAGTGAAAAACAATATAAAATTACAATAGTAAAATAAGTTCTTCACTTGCTTCTTTTCCTGTTCACTCAAGTACTTTGTTGACTATTGCAACTTTGTACAAAAGAAGAACGGCTGCTTTTTCTGTTGATCCTGAAATTCGGCTACCACATCTCAGTTTTCTCTGTCAACCCACGTGCCTCTGCTTGTAGGTACAACTACCACTTATCAACGGCTGATTAGCAGAACATCCGTTGAAGCTTTCATCCGTTGATGACTTCATCCGTTGAAGGATGTTATCCGTTGAAGCTTTCATCCGTTGATGCTCTCATCCGTTGAAGGATGTTATCCGTTGAAGCTTTAGAGACATCCGTTGAAGCTTAGCTTCTCATTCGTTGAAGGTCTTTTAAGTCATCCGTTGATACCACTTCATTTATACAAAATTACAAGGCATGAAATATTTACAATTGGCCTTCCTATCTGCATATCATCTAGTAGTCAACATGACTCATAGTTTCTCTCAACTTCTAAGAATTACAATTTTAAATACAGAGACTGAAATATGCTACAATACTAGACTTATTTCTAAGTAAAGCTACACCATCAACGGATAGCCAAAGTGGTCTTATCCGTTGAGGCTACAGACACTAAATTTCTACTTAAGTGTTTTGTTAAACATATCATCAAACTAATGCACATATATTCCTAACAATCTCCCCCTATTTATGTCTATAAGAACTGTAGGCATAAATTCAGGGTTAACTTGATGATAACAAAACACTTAACAAATATTTGAATTGAAACTAAGTAGAAATATAAAAAGTGCTGCAAAAGTGTATGTACTAGGAGGTAATTGAAGATTTACAGTATTTCCAAGGGTGCTCCTCTAGCCTGAGCAAATCATCATTTTCTTCTTTGTTCCCTGGTTTTCTTTCCTAGCCCTTTGTCATTTCCCTCAATTTGGAGTTGGAGTTTTCTGAAGAATTCAGCTTCATCTTCATCACTGATATCCAACTTAGATTGCATTTCCTTGAGAGTTTCATTGCTGGCAATCTTGAGTTGGTCTTCAAGTCTGAAAAATCTTCTGACTCCTTTGTCATCTCTAAATTCCATCAACCAATGAGGTGATTTGTGAATTTTAGTTCCCCTTTCTTGTATGAGTAAGGTTCTGGGCAAAGCATTTGGTTCCCTCCAAGTCTTCCTTATGTTGGCAATCTTGTTGAGAATTTCAGTCTTGGCTGTTCTGGTAAAGCCAGAATCCTTTTTGATGGCTGAAAAGACTCTGATCAAGGTAGAGTAGCCTTCATTTAGAATCCTGTGGAGAGGCCATGTTCTTTCCCCAGCTCCTTTATATCTGAACACTAATCTTTCTGGTAACTGTCTGTAGGCAGCTATTCCCCTTACATCCTCCAGCTCATCCAGATAGAGTTCAATGTCTGAAATTTCTTTTATGTCACAGATGTGAACATAATCATCTTTAGAAATGGGTGACTTAGGCTTAGGTTTTTGTTTTTGAGTGAATTTCTTAGAGGTTGTGGGAGGTGTAGATTTTGGTTTTCTTTTCTGTTTCTTTGGTGGTGGAAGAGTGGTTAGAAAGGTAGGCAATGTGATGTTGTCCCAATCAATAGGTTCCTCTTTTGGAATGATTGGTTCACCATGGATATTTATAGAGGGATCAGTAACAAAAGGTTCAGGTATGGAAGGTAGTGGTTTAGATATAGATTTGGTATCTTCAGGGTTATCTTCACTCCTTCTGTGTGCCTTGGCCTTTCTTCTGTTTCCCTTCTGCCATTCCTCTCTTTCCTCCATATTTTCACCAAATATGCTCCCAAGAACCTCATCTAAGTTAGCAATCTTTTCTTCACCCCTGACTTCAATTCCTTTCATTTCTTCAACTTGGCTTGACTTTAGCTGTTTTTCAAGCTTTGCTTGTGCTCTTTTGTCAGCCTTTAATTGCTTGGCTTCTTCTTTCTTAGCTATTGAGAATTTGGGATGTCCTTGCATCACACATATGCTCTTTCCCTCTCTAATGATAATAGCTCTATTTCTCCTTACAGCCTCATCCATGGACTTTTTGAGATAGGCAATACTCCTGCCTAAGATCTTGTTCTCATCATCTTTTGAAGGAGGAAAGTCCACTTCTTTTAAAGGATTCTTTGTTGAGTCCTTATTGGATCTTTCATTGGGCTTGAGGATTATAGCTTGTAGCTCTTTGGAAGAAGCTTCTCCATCCTTAAGACTCCCTACTGGCATGAGCTCCATGTTGATTGGTTCAATCTTTGTGCTAAATTTCACAGATGTTGATTTATTTTGTGTAGAACCAAACACCAATTGCAACCTTTCATCAATTCTCCTCCATTGTTCTTTCATTTGTATTTCAGCTGCTGCTAGCTGAATCAAATCAATTCCATCAGATTTTCCCTTGATTTGAATGATTGGAGAGGTAGTGATGGCAGGAACTAGCACTTTAGATATCTGAATCTTTGTAGAGGGCTCTCCTTCCCCTTCCCTTTTATTCTCCCCCTTTTTGTTATCATCAAGGAGAGGGGTCAAGCCTTGTGCTTTTGCCAGCTGCATTAGGAGATTGGTTTGAGATTGTTGGTTGAGAAGAAGGGTGGCCACAGAATCTTCAATTCCTTGAACTCTGTCTTCCAACTTGGCCAGCCTTTGTTCAGTAACTGATTCCTTTTTCAATCTCGAAACCAAGTCCTGCAAAGTACCATAGGGCATGACTGAATCCAATTTTTCTGAAGTGAAGGATTTCAAGTCAGCAATATCTTTCCTGAGATCATTTAGACTCATATCTTGCTTTACTTTCTGCAACTTCATGAGATGCAGTGAGTCCAGGTGAGCTTGGAGGATAGCCTTGATATTTGCATTTGAAGTGTTCTGAATGGCCTGTTGAATAGTGATGATTTGTTTGACCAGGTGGACATTGAATTCACCTGTTCTATGCTCCTTAGTCAGGGCCCATTCAGGTAGATTAGGAATGGAACTAGGGTCTTCATCTCCCCCTATGTTCATGCTTCCATCAGAAGAAATAGAGTCATCATCATCAGAATTTACTCCAAATTCCTCAGATGGCTCACCAGCTGTAGAAGGCATCCTGTTAATAGCAGCTTTATCCCTTTGAAGAGATTCTGTTGAGTGCACTAGATGTAGTGTCCTCTCTGCCTCCTCATTGCCCTGAGCAGCCAACAGTTGATAGGCTGTCACAGGATGAGTAAAAGTGTCAGCATCCAAGGAAATGTTATCAATTACAGCTTTGTAATGTTGCTGAAATTGTCTTTCCTTTTCAGCATCATCCACAATCATTGACTCATGAGCAATGGCTGGTTCCACCCTTGTATCAACTGTACCTGCTTTTCTCTCTTTTTCTCTATGTTCTTGCATCAGGGGCTCCCCCTGGCTCACACATCTCACTCCCTCACCTTCACCTTCTAAGGTGGTACTCCACTCACTGACTTTTGCCATGCTGGAAGAAATAGCATGCATTTTTGTGCTCTCAATCTCTCCTTTTGCCTGGGAGCAACCCAGCCTCTCACTCAAATTTTCACTCCCTGCCCTCAATCCTAAAAGTGATTGCACAGTATTCATGTCTTCTACACTTGGAATCATTTCAGTTATTTGTGTAGAGACTATCAACGGATGTGGAATATCCGTTGAAGTTGAAACTGTTGTTATCAACGGATAACTGCTGTTAAGCTTATCCGTTGAAGAGCAACCACTTGTCAACGGATGAGTGATATCCATTGAAGAAGGAAAAGAAGATGAAATTGAAAGTGATATAACTGTTGAATCTGTATAGATTGATTTGATATGTGTTGATACAGATCCTTCAATTATATCTGAAAGAATTTGCGGGTGATCCAACAAATCATCTAAAAGATGATGATCACCTGTATTTGAGTGGGGCTTCTCCCTGAGTTGTAAAGAGGGAGAATCAGGAATTGATGGGAATAGCATATCCACATCCAGAGATGGTGAAGAAGTATTTGGTGATTGATGTGTAGTTATTGTGAGAGAATGGGGCTGTGACTCCACATTTATTGGAGTCACATCAAACTGAGTTTGAGAAGGCACAGAGACAGATGGATGTATCTGTGCAGTGTGTGCACCCTGTGTAGAAGATTGGGTTCTAGCCTTCTTTCTTCTAATAAAGGCTTTTGTAGGTGAGTGTTTGGCTTTAGTGTCCCTCCCTCTTTTGTTCTGTGTTCCTGGATGGGAACTCTTTTCAATAGTAACATCCTTTTGGGAGGATGCTACTAGGGATGTGCTAGAGACCTTTTTAACCACCACAGCTTTTTGAGAAACTGGGGCTTGGCTAGCTTGGGAAGCACTCAACTCTCCTTCCTTATCCTGGGGGTTTCTTTGATGTTCACCCCTCCCCTCACCACTCACACCCTGATCACTTCCCTCAGGGTTAATGGTTGTTGTTACAACTGTTGTCTTTTGAGAAACAACAGAGGTGGTTTTCTTTGTCTTGGATTTTGAAAGTTTGGATTTGGTGACCTTGGTAGAAATCTGTTGGGGCATTGACACAGATTTCATGGCCACACTAGAAGATAAAGAAATAGAGGGGTTGGAAGAAGTAGGAGTTGTAGAAGCAATTACCTCACCTACCTGGGGTGCATTTATGATTGGTAAATATACCAATTGCACACTGCTGTTAAGATCCATTCTCTTCAAGTCTGCAAGAACTCTTTTCTCTTGTGCCCAGCACTTGAGTTTATTATTCTCATTGATCATGACTAAACCTTCAGCAACATGGTTAGCCAATAACATAAAGAATCTAGCATAATAGATGTTATTAGGTCTATTAGCTTTGTTACCTAATCTAGTACCTAATTCTAGCATCACATAGTTGCTAAAGTTAAAGTACCTATCAGAAACAAGCATATAGAACATGTTAACAAGAGATGAAGTTATGGCATCAAAATTACTAATTTTCCCAGAGAAAACCTTTATGAAGGCATCCCCAAGAAAACTCCATTCTTTCCTAAGGCCTTTTCGTCTAATACCCCCTAAATTAGCAGAGTTAAGAGAGTAACCTATGGAATCTAACATGCTGGATACATCACTATCAGTGTGTGGTGTCATGGCATTGTTCTCAGGTAATTTAAAACATGCTTGTAAGTCATCACAGTTTATACAGTGATTTTTACCTTTGAGAGTGAAGGAGATAGTCATATCCATGGAGTTGAACTCAGCAGTTGTCCAAATCTCCTCAACTACTTCACAGAAAATCGTTGGGGCTTCCAGCATTGCATAGCTAAGTTTACAGTTTTTGATGAAGTCCATCATTTTGTGATAATCTGAGTGGGCTTCATTCTTCTCTACCAGAGCTATGAAATTATTCTTCTCGTAGATGAACCCAGATTGAGACATAATCTTCACGACTGGTGCCATTGTTGTGAGTAGAAATTGCAGAGAATAACTTGAGGGTTTTGCAGAGAGAAAATGGTAAATGCTTGAAATTCTAAGAAAGCGTAAAGTAATAATGAACAATCAGAAGGGCTTATATGCTTTTAAAAAAAAATAAATAAAGGATTAATCAATAAATAGGTGTTAGTGAATTTCAGCCGTTTAAGAATAAACTGTAAGTATTCTAATAACTACCTTTAAAACCAATACATACAGATGTATGTATGGTATCAACGGTTAAGAAAATAGAATCAACGGCTGTGAAACACCTCAAACGTCTGATGTGACATTTCAACGGATAATGTAAATTGTCATCCGTTGAAAGGTACTTCAGCTTTATCCGTTGACGGATAAAAGTTCCAGAGATATACTTGTCTTTCAACGGATAATGAATATCCGTTGATAGAGCAATTTTGACTTTCAACGGATAGGGAACATCCGTTGATGGAATAAACTTTGTTAAAAGTCAAATTTGTTCTAGCAACTAATATATTTCAGGCTCCACATCAAATTGCAAAGAAGACATGAATTTTAAGAGTAATTAAGCATACCTAGCTCACTTACCAATCTTGTGAATGTTGATTCATCAAGTGGCTTGGTAAATATGTCAGCAATTTGTTGTTCACTTGGAACAAAATGTAGTTCTACTGTACCATTCATGACATGCTCCCTGATGAAGTGGTACTTAATATCAATGTGCTTGGTCCTTGAGTGCTGCACAGGATTCTCTGTTATGGCTATGGCACTTGTGTTGTCACAAAAGATAGGTATTCTATCAACATGAAGTCCATAATCAAGGAGTTGATTCCTCATCCATAACATTTGAGAACAGCAACTTCCAGCAGCAATGTATTCAGCCTCAGCTGTAGAAGTAGAGACTGAATTTTGCTTTTTGCTAAACCATGATACAAGCTTGTTTCCCAGGAATTGACAGGAGCCTGTTGTACTTTTCCTGTCTATTTTGCAACCTGCATAGTCTGCATCTGAATAACCAATTAGATCAAAGCCAGATTCTCTAGGATACCAAATTCCTAAATTTGGTGTACCCTTGAGATATCTGAAAATTCTCTTGATAGCAATTAAGTGAGACTCCCTAGGATCAGCTTGAAATCTCGCACACAGACATGTAGCAAACATTATATCTGGTCTGCTAGCAGTTAAATATAAAAGTGAACCAACCATGCCTCTATAACTTGTAATGTCCACAGACCTTTCAGTCTTATTTAATTCAAGTTTGGTGGCAGTGGCCATGGGAGTTTTTGCAGATGAACATTCCATTAAGTCAAACTTCTTTAAAAGATCATGAATATATTTAGTTTGACTAATGAAAATTCCATTACTAACTTGTTTAATTTGTAAACCAAGAAAATAGGTTAGTTCTCCCATTAGGCTCATTTCATAATTACTTTGCATTAGCTTAGCAAACTTCTTACAAAGATTATTATCTTTAGAACCAAATATTATGTCATCTACATAAATTTGAACAAGTATACTAGAGCCATTAACATTTCTAAAGAAGAGAGTTTTATCAACAGTACCTCTAGTGAAGTGATTCTCCAAAAGAAATTTTGATAATGTTTCATACCAGGCTCTAGGTGCTTGCTTCAGTCCATAGAGTGCTTTCAACAGATAATACACATAGTCTGGAAAATTTGGATCTTCAAATCCTGGAGGTTGACTTACATAGACTTCTTCCTCTAATTTCCCATTTAGAAATGCACTCTTGACATCCATTTGATAGACTTTGAAATTGGCATGGGCTGCATAGGCTAGAAAGATTCTGATAGCTTCAAGTCTTGCAACAGGAGCATATGTCTCATCAAAATCTATTCCCTCTTGCTGAGAATAGCCTTTAGCAACCAATCTGGCTTTATTCCTTATGATAATGCCATTTTCATCCATCTTATTTCTGAATACCCATTTTGTATCAATAGGACTCTTGTTCTTTGGTTTGGGTACCAGCTTCCAAACTTGGTTTCTCTCAAATTGGTTTAGCTCTTCCTGCATAGCTAATATCCAATCTGGATCCAATAAGGCTTCTTCCACTTTCTTAGGTTCCTCCTGAGATAGAAAACTACTATACAGACATTCATCTTGAGTAGCTCTTCTTGTTTGCACTTTAGATGATGCATCACCACTGATCAGTTCAAAGGGATGATTCTTGGTCCATTTCCTTTGAGGTGGAAGATGAGCTCTAGATGAGGTGATCTCAGTATTGTCATGATGTGAGATAGAGTTTTGATTAGTTGAAACTCCCCCTGAGTTGTTGGTCCTTTGCAGGGAACTTGGAGTTCCATCAATTAATGATGTAAATTGATTATCAGTTGATGAGCTATGATCAACGGATGTTTCATTAAGTACTTCAACGGATGATGCACAATGTCTTTCAACGGATGCTGAATTTTGTGCATTATCCAGGAGCAAATTTTGTATTCCTTTTGAAGTGTCGTCTCCATCAATCTCTTCTTCACTATCATCACAATATATTTCAATATTGTCAAATTTGAGTCTCTCATACTGTTCCTCATCTATTAGTCCATCAATCTTTTTATCATCAAACACAACATGCACAGATTCCATAACAATGTTGGTTCTTAGATTGTAGACCCTATAAGATTTTCCAGCTGAATAACCAACAAATATTCCTTCATCAGCCTTTGCATCAAACTTCCCTTTATGGTCAGATTGATTCCTTAGTATAAAACATTTACATCCAAAGACATGAAGAAAGTTTAGAGTTGGTTTTCTTTTCTTGAACAACTGATAAGGAGTCATGCCTTTAGCTTGATTGATCAGAGAAATATTTTGAGTGAAACAGGCACAATTAACAGCTTCAGCCCAAAAATATGTTGGTAACTTTGATTCTTCAAGCATTGTTCTGGCAGCCTCAATTAAAGATCTGTTCTTTCTTTCAACTACCCCATTTTGCTGAGGTGTTCTTGGAGCTGAGAACTCATGCATGATTCCATTTTCTTCACAGAACAGCCTTAATGTCAAATTCTTGAACTCAGTTCCATTGTCACTCCTGATGTTTCTTACTTTTAAGTCAGGATGATTATTGACTTGCCTGATGTGATTGATAATGATTTCACTTGCTTCATCCTTTGATCCAAGAAAACAGACCCATGTGAACTTTGAGAAATCATCTACAATCACTAAACAATATCTTTTTCTTGCTATTGACAATACATTGACTGGTCCAAACAAATCCATATGTAACAGCTGTAATGGTTCATCAATTGTTGTTTCAAGCTTCTTCTGAAATGATGCTTTCCTTTGTTTGCCTTTCTGACAAGCATCACACAGACCATCCCTTGAGAATTCAACAAGAGGAATTCCTCTTACTAAGTCCTTTTTGACTAGATCATTCATTGTCTTGAAATTCAAATGGGATAGCTTCTTGTGCCATAGCCAACTCTCAACTGAACTTGCTTTGCTGAAAAGACAAGTAATAGATTCTGCATCTGTAGAGTTGAAGTCAGCTAAGTACACATTTCCTTTTCTAACTCCAGTTAGAACCACTTTGTTGTCTTTCTTACTAGTGACAACACAGGCTTCAGAATTGAAGGAAACTGTATTCCCTCTATCACATAGTTGACTGATACTCAGTAAGTTGTGCTTGAGACCATCAACTAATGCAACTTCTTCAATGATGACATTCCTTGTTGAAATCAAGCCATATCCCATAGTAAACCCTTTGCTGTCATCTCCAAAGGTTATGCTGGGGCCAGCTCTCTCTTTAAACTCTGTGAGCAGGGAGAAATCTCCAGTCATGTGTCTTGAACAGCCACTGTCCAAGTACCATAGATTTCTTCTATTTTCCTGCACACCACAAAATCAATCAATTTGATTTTGGTACCCAAGTTTCCTTGGGTCCATTCTTGTTAGCCTTTCTCCTAGACTTCATTCCTCCTGCATCTTTAGACTTAGGTGAGTTTGAGTCAACCTTGGTCTTAGATGTGGTTGGTTGAGGTGTAGGGTTAGTCACAACATTATCCAGCACATTTATAGTATTATTAGGCATGGATTGTGCATACATGTTATTCCACATTGGCATATTGTATGGCAATTGAGGCATACTGAATGCAGCAAGATAAGAATTGTTAAAATATGGCATGTTTGCAAAATGTGCATAAGGATTTTGTTGAGACATAACAGGCAGAGCATGTAGAGGTGATACAGACATGTTAGGCATGGAAGAGGGTACAGTTATGGGAGATTTCTTAATAGATTTACAGTTAGCAGATAGATGATTAACACTACTACAATGCACACAGCTTTTTCTAGGAGCATACTTGTCAGGTGTGTAATTGTTATGTTTGTTAACTCCTACCTTCCCATTTCTGTTGGATTTCCTTTTGGATTCCTTTTTATCCTCAACCATCTTGAGCCTATTGTTTAACTGTTCTAAGGTCATGTGCCCTACATTCACCTTTCTGACATCTTTGGATGTGCTTGCTCCTTCTTTGACAAAGTTCTTTGAAGTTGAACCAAACTTTTTGTTGAGTTTCTTTAGATTTTCTCTTTTAGAAACATCTGCCTGTTTTAATTGAGGAACCTTCAACGGATGTTCCTTTTCTTCCTTCAACGGATAACTTTCATTATCCGTTGATTCCACATCCGTTGACAGTCCATCAATTAATTCCAGTTTCTTTTTATTTTTATCCCAGGCAGTTTCACAGAATGATTCAATTCCTTGGACTTTGGCAATTTGAGCACTTACATCCCTAGATGTTTTCCAGGCTTTAATCACCTCTTGCTCTTTCTCTAATTGATTGGAAAGTATTTCTACTTTCTTAATAGATTCAGCTAGTTCATTTTCAACAGATACACAATGCAGCTTAGTCTTTTCTAGGTCAATTAACTTATCTTCTAACACAGCATTTCTATTACTTAAAAACAGATTGTTCTCTTTAATCCTACTATTTTCTTTAGCAAGAGATTTAAGAGATACACGCAAATGATACAGTTCAGTAGACATGTCATTAAAAGCATCATTGCACTCTTCTTTAGTAAGCTGTGTTATATCAGTAGTAATTACCTGGTTGCTTGATGAACTAACTTCATTCTCCTCAGAATCAGCCATGAGAGCCAAGTTAACATATTCCATGTCTTCATCCTCTTCTTCTCCATCAGCTGCCCAGTCTCTTTCTTGAGTAATGAAAGCCCTTTCCTTCTGTTTGAGCAGATCAAAATATTTCTTTTTGTAATCTACTTGTTCAAATTTCTTCTTTTCAGAGGTTGGCTTTCTGCACTCATTTGCAAAGTGTCCACTCATACCACAATTAAAACACTTGAACTTGGATTTGTCCACCATGTTCTTATGGGGTTTAGTGGCTCTAGTGTTTTTCCTGAACTTCATCTTTGCAAATCTCCTGGACAGAAATGCAAGATGCTCATCAATACCATCAGAGTCATCTTGACTGGAGTTGTCTTCATTTTCAGCAACTTGCCCTTTACCCTTGTCTGATTCTGGATTTCTTACACCATCTTTGGAGCTTGATGTAGATCTCACAGTTTCTTTTCTGCATTCTTTCTCATTTTCAGCTACCAATGCAACTGAACCTCCTTTCTTTCTCCCCCTCTCCAATACCTCATCCTGTTCCAACTCTAGTTCATAAGTCTTCAAGATTCCATATAATCTTTCAAGAGTAAAGTCCTTATAATCTTGAGAGTTTCTTAAGGAAACAGTCATGGGTTTCCATTCCTTTGGTAAGGATCTCAAAAATTTAAGATTTGAATCCTTCACCTGGTACACTCTACCATACAGCTTCAGTCCATTCAACAGTTTTTGGAATCTATTGAATGTGTCATTTAAAGATTCATTTTCTTCAAAATGAAAGTGCTCATACTGTTGAATGAGAAGCTGCATTTTGTTCTCTCTTACTTGTTCTGTACCTTCACACAGCAGCTGAACTGTGTCCCAAACCTCTTTGGCAGTTGAACAATTTATCACATTATCAAACATATCCTTGTCAAGACCATTAAACAAAATGTTCATAGCCTTCTTATCCTTGTGGACTTCTTCTGTGTCTTCCATTGTCCATTCTGCTCTAGGTTTTGGAATGGATTGACCAACAGCAATTGTGGCCGTAGCAACTGTGGCTACTTTGTGGGGAATGTGAGGACCATTCTCAATGCAGTTTACATAACCTTCATCTTGGGAGAGTAGATGAAGGTGCATTTTCACCTTCCAGTGGTGATAACTGTCTTTGTCAAGAACTGGGATCTTTACTCCAATATCCTTCTTACTCATCTTTGTTAGATTCCAAGATCTTTAAACTCTTTGTGTGTCAAGAGCCTGCTCTGATACCAATTGTTATTCCTAGAAGACTAACAATGAGATTTACAGAAGGGGGGTTGAATGTAAATCTCAAAACTTTTTCAAGTTTTGAGCAGTTTATAAAGTTGTGTGTTCAAGAAGAACAAGTGTGTGAATTGCTTTAAGCTAATACAGACAGATATATATTCAAGCACAAATGTAAAGAACACAACAGACCTTAAAAACTTTTCTGGTGGATTTGTTGTTCCACCAGAGATGGTATATTAGAAAATCTGTGTTCAACAATGTTGATCACAGCTGCATCCTAGTACAAACTAGATGAATTTTCTCTCAAGATATTTCTTAACAGCTCTGGAAAAATCTATCTAATTACTAGCTTCTTCTTGGTTCATATATATTACCAAGTGTACAAGTGAAAAACAATATAAAATTACAATAGTAAAATAAGTTCTTCACTTGCTTCTTTTCCTGTTCACTCAAGTACTTTGTTGACTATTGCAACTTTGTACAAAAGAAGAACGGCTGCTTTTTCTGTTGATCCTGAAATTCGGCTACCACATCTCAGTTTTCTCTGTCAACCCACGTGCCTCTGCTTGTAGGTACAACTACCACTTATCAACGGCTGATTAGCAGAACATCCGTTGAAGCTTTCATCCGTTGATGACTTCATCCGTTGAAGGATGTTATCCGTTGAAGCTTTCATCCGTTGATGCTCTCATCCGTTGAAGGATGTTATCCGTTGAAGCTTTAGAGACATCCGTTGAAGCTTAGCTTCTCATTCGTTGAAGGTCTTTTAAGTCATCCGTTGATACCACTTCATTTATACAAAATTACAAGGCATGAAATATTTACAATTGGCCTTCCTATCTGCATATCATCTAGTAGTCAACATGACTCATAGTTTCTCTCAACTTCTAAGAATTACAATTTTAAATACAGAGACTGAAATATGCTACAATACTAGACTTATTTCTAAGTAAAGCTACACCATCAACGGATAGCCAAAGTGGTCTTATCCGTTGAGGCTACAGACACTAAATTTCTACTTAAGTGTTTTGTTAAACATATCATCAAACTAATGCACATATATTCCTAACAGTCTATATCTCACTTGTGTACTTTCTAAATACCTGTTTGTATTAATTTCACCTATATTAACTTACGACCAAATATGTCACATTGGATGAGTCTGAGTCGGAAATGACTTTTCGATCTATGATAATGGTCATTACGGATCAAAAAGGTAATAAATAACTTTTTCATTTTCTTGAGTATTGGTCCCACCCATTTACATGGCAGCAACGTGAATGTTTAATAAAGTTTGATAACCGACCAAGTTTTTGGTTACTTTTAAATCTACAATTCACCTTTGCTTGGTCCCGGTTTTTCCTACTTGGCATGTATGTGCCACATGTCACGGTTGACTAGGATGTCACGGTGGTCCGTGTCAACTTTGGTTTGTTGGTCTTTTTCATGTTTATAGACAAACAAAGAAATATTTTCATCAATTATATCTGATCACAATGTAACCGACCAACTTCATAAGAAATATTGTTGAAAATGGTCATAAATAGTCTATTTTGATCATTTTTGTATTACACCATTTTATTTTTTGGAAAAACACTAATATATTATTTGAAATTATATAATATAATATATTTGCACTAAGATGTTTTTTTATAAATTACATAATGTGGTTGAAAAAAAATTGTTGTATTTAGTACCAATTCTTTACTCCTATAAATTGTTTAACTTAATTAATTTAGAAATACATATTTCATAAAAAATAAGTAAATTAGTTTTAAAAGTTCAAATTTGAATGATTCATGTAGAACTTTTAAATATTACTCTCTCGGTCCCTTTGAAATATATACAAATGGTTTGGTATTAAGAAATAGTGTAATTTTGAAGAAAAAAAGTAAGAAAATTGAGTAAAGTGATGGTACTCATCAATATTATATATATATATATATAGGGGGCTACTCTAATACAAACCTCCTTATAATGAAAACTAAAAACTAAAATAATTTTTTTGTTAAATCACGTCAAAACATGGCACATATGGAGAAAAATACAGTGAAGCCGGATTTCAAAAAAAGTTCACCCATTAACGGGAAAAATTAAATAAAAAACGGAGGGGAAAAACTAGAATTATGTGTAGGAGGGAGCATATATATCGTGTGTACTACATCTAGGGGGCCCTTCGATTAGATTGATGTAAGGCCTGATATTAGTTTCTAGTTTTTATTTTAATTTTAGTTTCTATTTGATTATTTGTATATATATATATATATATATAACAAGTGAGTAGTTAATTTCTATATAACAAAATTTTACAATTTCTGAGTCACTTTGAAAATGTATAGAATTGAGACTGAGAGAGTGGGAAATATGCACATATTACAAAATTCAATAATTTATCATTTGTAATTGTGTTTTTGGATTACTAAATAAAATAATAAATTTAATAAATATTTTATTTTGATATTTATCATACAACTATAAAAAACAAACAAAAAAGTAATTTTTTGTTTTTAAACCTTACAAAGAATATGAACTAAAAAAAATAATAGACAAATAGAAAAATTACTTGATTGAAGAATATTAGTAAAGAAATTTCTAAGAAATTTCCTACAAATTTCTAATGTTTTATATACCAGCCCCTATATAAACTTAAGGGTGTTGCACATACTCCATAATCCCTAATTCCTTGACGGCCGCCCCAATCTTACCATATTCCAGAACTTCAAAATTTAGTATATGACCAACCAATTGAGCTGCAAAGATGGTGAGGAGAGCGGATCAGGGGAAGACATCAGGGTCTTTGTGCTAAAGGTACAACTAATTTCTAATAAATAAGATTTTGATTTGCTTTGTATTATAGGTTGACACTTTTAATCCTTAAATTTTTTCATATGTGTAGCTTTATCAGGGATTGTTCATTATACATCAAAGATCTGGGGAGGTATACATACTAATTCCCTTTTTGATTCTTTTATATTGATTTTTATTTATTTTTATTAAAATAGTGTAATGTTTTGCACAGGAGGTGATAGGAAAGGTCACCCTATCACAGTTGCGGCTAAAGGGAGTTCTGCATAATCTTGCCCCAAAACTCGAAAAAGTGCGGCAGCCATCACAGTTGACCCCAGTGTAGCAGCACAATACATCCGTCTGTTTTGCCCCTTCTTCCCATAAACCATGTCTCGTATTAGGTCATCTGAGTCTAATGAGGGTTTCATCTGATTGTCCAAGGAGGTCGTAGTCATCCTCTTTGTCACTGTCCTTGTTGTACTAATTTTTTTGTCATCTATTATCTTTTAAATTCAAGCAATGTAATCGTAGTAACCGGTTTGGAAATAATAGATAAATTAGTATCATGTTAATTATTATTAATCAAATATTGTTAAATTTGTGAGGATCTATATGCAGATATCTTAAATTGATAATATTAATTATCTCTTGTATACATTACTCAAAACTACAACAAAGAAGAGTTTATTTCATTTACTTTTATATAAATTATATAGCCATAACATCTTTTTATTGATTATTAACTATAAATTAAATTTTTAAAATTGAAATAAGTAACAATTACTTTATATAGACAAAAGTTTTAAATAATATCTATCCAACATTCCTATCAAGCAAAGTCTATATAATATGTAATATATCAATTGTATAAAAATTTCAAACTAATTTTACTTTACTTATAAGTATTGTTTTGTATGTGTTTAAAAGCCTAGCACGTGTGGAGATAAATTTAAAATAAATTTAGTTGGCCAACAATCATCCAAAACAAAAATAAACTCCAAAGAACCCAAAATTTAATATATAAAATAAATTTCTAATCCACAATTAAATTCAAATGTAAACAAAAACAATATGTAATCACAAAGAAATGCTTTTAATGAAAAGAAAATGAGAAAAAAAAATGATAAGTAGTGCACCAATAACATCTAATTATGTAAAAAAAGATTATAAAAATAAAATTATTAATATTATATAGGGATAAAAAAATATAAATGAATTTGAGGATCTCTTGATCACATTTTCAATTATAATATAATAGGTAATTAAGGTTGTAGGCCATGCGAAAATCCTTTCACACGAGAGTATAAAAATCATATAATCATTAATTAGCTTATAATTCTTCTATGTCATTGTGAAATAATGATGAAAATGCCTATGTCTATAGCATTCTTGGAAAACTCTACACTTTCTTCGAACCACCCCTTTTCTTGATTGACCAATTTATTTATTTATTTTTTTCCAAATTTATAGCAGATTTCATTAATAACATGAAAAAAATTCAATCGGTACAAACCCCCAATTCATCATGCAACCAGGTTGAAAAACAAATAGACGAACTAAATAATTAGCCTCTTTGTTTCCGGATTGCTTAACTGACTGAATACAAATATTCTGAAAATTAAAAATAAAGATAATGGTTTCTCGAGCGATCCAGCCTGCATCTCCACCGAAAACAGTAGTTTCACAATTGCCCTCACATTAATTCCATGGATCGTACAATGTTCAGAGGACTCAATTGCAAAAACTGAGAGGGCCCTCGTGTTATGAACAAAAATATTTTGTGAGAGGTGAGCACATGCGCTTTTCACTACCGTATCAAAAGCACCCCAACTATCTACCTGCCGGACACCATCTATAAATAATAACTCAATTAAACGAAACGAAAAAGAAGCGAATTTTTGAACAGAATCCAATATTTATTGAAAGGAAGTTAAAAACAAATGATAAAAATGTTATATGGATGCAGAGAGAGGATGAAGATAGAGATGAAGATGGGTAGAAGGGTGAAGAAGGAGGTGTGATGATTAGGGTTAAAGGAAGATGGGGCGGCCGACTCTCATCGAGAGAGGGAGAACTGATTGACCAATTTTTTAATACTCTTTTTGACATATAATTCTAAACACTCTTTAGCCTTTCCGGGTTTTTGCATCTTCAAATGCCTTAATTAATAGAAAGAACTTAGGTGTGTGTAATGTACATAATTATAAGAATAAAAATAACATACAACAAACTTCTTGGTAACTTCTTCAGCCCATTTCGAATTTTGTGCAAGAATGGCAATACACGTGTATGCCCAACTGACCATTTTGAACGAATAGTCGCATTCAATATCTTCACTGTTGTATCATTGTGTATACTTTAAAATTAATTTTAATGTAGTCAGTCATAAACACAAAAGCTTCATAATCTATGAGCTAATCTTATTCATATTTTTCATATACATTTTGAAGTTGAATGAGATTTATACGATAAACATATATAAATAATTACTGTCCCGCTTGGAATTTGATGCGGCATGGTGTTCTTGGGTTCTTTTCCCTAAACTTGCGATCGGAATGTGATCTAGGTCATTTCCATGCCCGGGTCTCTATATTGGTCTTACAAGTGTTTTTCGTAATCTTACGGGTGTTCTGATTGCGTGGAGAAGGTAGACTAGGTGTTCGTAAAATAGCACAAGTTCTTCGACTAAGTCCACGACCACGTCCCATGTCTCTAATTAGCATTTTCCCTGCATACTACAAAGTAATTAGAAAATATTTCCAAGTAATTAGATATCATTCATGCAAGATACTAAATATAACAAAAAAAAACATAATTTCCAAGTCAGATAAATCGTCAAAATAATGAAAAACTAATAAAACAAGATCAAAAGCATTGATAAAATTCTACATACTCTCATTTCATATCATACGATTAAACTTAGAAATCTTAATTCGTATTCGTAAATACAACTCATAGAGAACTAACAACATTAAACCCATATCAAATAAAGACCCAAATAAACCCCCCTCTAGCTCTTACGCAAACATAGGTATACATAATCGAAACTTGATGTACATGACACAAAATAACAATACAACTTACTAATTGTATAATTTACATATTTTATTCATATTAAATCATAAAAAATGAACAATAACAACTAATGAAGCTCAAAAAACTAAAGTCTTTGAAGAACATATAACAGTGAGATTTAACTCTTACCAAGTTCATAAAAAATTTATAAAATATAGATCATGAAAAACACATTCGGTTATTAGTTTACTATAGAGAGCCACGTTTATTCTCTCCTTCTCCATCATACTTATACATATATATGTATAAACATGAATACACCGTACACATAAAAAAATCATATGAACAACACAATTGAAACAAATTAAGACAGCCACATTCATTCTCTCTATATATCACACTCATACCTATAAATATATATATATATAAATAAAAATGCATATATATGTATAAAGAGGAACAAAAGATATACATATAAAGAACACAAAATATAAATTACAAAAGATATACATATAAAGAACACACAAAATAAATTAAATAAGTTAGCAAATATAGGTAATTAGGATAACGCATTAATGTTATATATAGTCTATATGTGGTCTTATCTCTTTCAAATTAGTTGTTGATTAAATGTAATCCAACTAATAAATTTACAGTTTTAGGACAATATTTTTTCAAATCTAACCTAAATAATTTTTCTAATTTATTTACCCAAAAGTAAATGATTATTTAAAGAATACTTATACAGTAATTATTGAACTTTTGTAAAATGGTTTAGAGTTTCATGCAATAAGGGAAAATATAATGGGTTCGTATTAGTTTTCATTCTAGGAAAATAACGACATCATATTTACTATATACACCCTTTTTATCATCAATGCAACTCATGACAGATACTTAATTATTTAATAATGAATAGGAAAGTAGTGTGTTGGTTCAATTAAATGGCGGGTCATTGTTGTACTTCTAAGCATTGCATGTTTATTTATACGCATTTGTATACTTATTTCTTATTTAATTATTAACATATTTAAATTTTGTATAAATTAGTTGTACTTTCTATATATTTACATGTTTACTTAGATGTACTTATATACTTATTTCCTATTTTACTAACCTACTTTAATATTACATATTAATAAAATATTAATCAGATATTCATATTTATGATTAAACGAACACAAAACTAGTATATTCTCATTATTGGTTTTCTTGAGCTTTCTAGGACTTACTTAAGGTTTCTCATGTTAGCTTTAATGTTGATATATCATAGAAATCCTTTAGAAAATTACTCCATTCACCACTTGATTAATAAAAAAGAGAGTCTTCTTAACTGTTAGTGGATTTCCCTTCAAAGTCTTAGTTATTACGGTAAGATAACATGTATGGTTCTTTGTATCCATATTCCATAATCTTTCAAAAATCTTGAGATTCTTACAATACCGAAATCGATTTTCTTGTTTGTCTCCATGCCGACGCACATTAGCAACTTAAATTTTTTATTAGCTCTAATCTCATTAATAATAATGGCTCTCGTTCATAAAAATTATCTGATCATGTAAATGTATTTGTTACATTGACACACACTAGAAAGACCCTACCTTTGTTTGAATACTCAATTGATTACAATTATTTCCCGTCATACCAGAAAATTTTGATGGCAACATATTTTTGTGAAAGTCATCTCTAAATCACAAAATCTATAATACCACTTTCTAAGAATATAAATGTATAATAAATTGGTTGAGATGAAGGGAAAGAGTTTTTTTTAAGTAATTCCATACAACTTACTCACACAAAATATATACATAAAACTTGCAACTGCAATGAAATAATTTGATCATTTTCTATGAATACAAAACTTAGAAGATTGTCATATTTATGCGGCTAGGTCTACATGGAATTTACAAGAATATTCGCACCTAAGTTAATATGTAATTGAATAAGTACATGATTTAATCACATATAGAAATGCAAAATTATGAACTCGAAGACTATTCTATTTTCATAAAAAAGCAAATTAAAGTGTATCTTAGCTTGTTTTAAAACAACATACATTTATAATCTTCATATGTACTACCTTTAGTTAGCAAGGAGAGATTCTTTAAAAAAATTGGATGAAATTTTCCGCATTGAATTTTTTGGCTCTCCTAAATTCAATCGATTTTGGTCAAATTTATTATTTGGAAATGGCATGAAATTTCCTATAACTTTTAAAACTTTTGGGGAAAAAGTTGGTGAAAATTCCCCTCTATTTTGAAATTTATATTTCTACACAAATCCGTTTGTATGTATCTAATTTGGCCACATTCAATTGTATTTAGTATATTCAAAATTTTTAATAATTTATTTAAACTATTTAAATATTAGTGAATATTTTAAAAAGTATGTATACACACAATAATAACATTCATCCCAACTACAAGTTTATATGGTATAAAAATATATGTGATGAAAGAACTTTTATTTAAATTTTATGATACTTCCGTGAAATTTAAATATATATTTATAAAAAAAAGTTTAAAAAATTATGAAAGAATTATCGCGTTCCAAGTCGACTGACTACATTCACTATAATTTTTGACAAAATATTAGTGAGCTAATAATTAATGACTTGAGACTCAACTAGTAAAACTTTAACCGAAAAGTTTGGTAATTAAATATTTTTATTTATATATTAGACCATCCAACCACATGGATGTTAAAATGGTTACAAGAAAATGTTATATGCAAATTTTAACAATTTTTAATCATTAGACCTCGATTATTTTAAGAAATAAGGTATCATTAACTTAACTAAATATTTCACCACACAATCTTTTTCGTGGAATTTATGCTCAAATTGACCAACTTCATGATTTTAAATTTTTTATTAAAATAACAAGTTGTTAATATAATTTATTATATTTTTAATATTATAATATTTGTAAGAAAAAAGTTAATTAATTACAATTTTAATTTTCTAGAAATTATAAGAAAGCATAAGAAAAATATTAATGGACACTCCTAAATTCGAACGGTTACAGTTGAATTTAGTGCCACTTCTGTAGTCCCCTTGCATTAGATCTAACACACCAAATTTAACCCCTAAAACACTCATCCAATGGTTGAATTTACATTTAATAAAACCAAATTATAAGTAAAAAAACAAAAAAATGATAAAATAAAATTTTTAACCCGAAGCCCTCCTTTCACTCACGTAACCCACCCCTTCTCTTTTTCTCTCTCCCCCTCTATTTCTATTTGTGTCCCTCCCACCATCTTACTCTCCCTCCTCAAGGTAATAATTCGGTAGAGAGCTAGGTAGATAATTTTTCAAAAATTTCCATTTTCTTGATTTTAATTCGAATTAGACTTTTTACTTTAGGTTGTTTATTGATGTGTTTTGAAGTTACGAATCGATAGATCATTGAACATGAGCGTGTAGATAATTTTTTCATGATTTATGATTGACTGTGTTGCTCGATTTACATGCTTGGTATGTGGTGGGGAAATTGTTTATATTAAGGTTTTTTTAGTTTGGTGAATTTTTTGTTAATGTTGTTTTTTTCTTTACAGACGTTCAATTGATTTTGACCGGAATCGGTTAAATGCTAGTTATTTGTAAGTTTGGATATGAATATGAGATCGTTGGGTCAATTTTGAGTGTATTAAATTGAAAAATTGGACTAAAAACTGAGCTTTTTTGGAGAAATTAAAGCTGCTGGAATATGACTGGACCTGGGTAAACTCACTGGAATCTGGAAATTTTCCAATTTCCAGCGAGAGATTTGTCTCTTAAAACTGGTGTTTGTTAATTCAACCGAAGGTGGTGGAATTTAGATTCGCATCTTTGACCATATATGGTCAATTTAATTTTAGGCAGACATTTTAAATTTATTCAAAATATTTAATAGTTTGGGGGGGATTTTCAATTTTTTGGTGAAAAGTCAAATTCGACTACCTTGGTCAAATTTTTTGGCATTTATTTTTTAAAAAATGAAGATGGTAAGAAGAATCTAGAACGTCCATTTCAATTCTAGCACTCGTACTTCTTAAAAACATCTGTAGAAGTTTAAATTCACATATGTTAGCTCTATTATGTTAGATGTATGTCTTAATAACCCCACTAAAATTTTAATAGTGCAACTTTATGTTAAGTAAATATTTTTTTTCGAGGACTATATGCTCACCTCTGCCTTTGCTAGAGACGAGGTCTCTGGTGGTGCATACTAAGGCGAGTTGTGGTGAAATTGGCAAATAAATCAAGGTCAGAACTTTTCATAATTGAAATCCATATAACAACATGCACTCTCGCTTTGTTGTAAGATGTATCTACTTATTTGTAACTATGAGCTCTCTTAGCAGGCAAAGATTTATGTTGCAAATTTATTAACCAATCTAAGTTAGAATAACATTGTTATAAGCCCTCACTTCTCTAAGCAAAGAGTATTGATCTCAGATCTTTATTTTAAGTAAGTTAGAGAAGTCACCTTTTTGTATACGAACACGAAAATAAACCTCAAATTCAGTCTAGGTTTTGGGTTTACTTTTGGGTACATGACATGAAACGAAAATACACCAATAGTTAAATAATTAAATAAATATTTCAAAATTTTATAAATACATATTGGGTATAGAAGTTTTAATAAAATAAAATAAAAAATAGTTCCAAATTTCAGTTCAACAAAATTTGACTACACTTGACTCATTATAACTTAATGACTTGAGACTCAACTAGTAAAACTTTAACCGAAAAGTTTGGTAATTAAATATTTTTATTTATATATTAGACCATCCAACCACATGGATGTTAAAATGGTTACAAGAAAATGTTATATGCAAATTTTAACAATTTTTAATCATTAGACCTCGATTATTTTAACAAATAAGGTATCATTAACTTAACTAAATATTTCACCACACAATCTTTTTCATGGAATTTATGCTCAAATTGACCACCTTCATGATTTTAAATTTTTTATTAAAATTACAATTTGTTAATATAATTTATTATATTTTTAATATTATAATATTTGTAAGAAAAAAGTTAATTAATTACAATTTTAATTTCCTAGAAATTATAAGAAAGCATAAGAAAAATATTAATCGACACTCCTAAATTCGACCGGTTACAGTTGAATTTAGTGCCACTTCAATAGTCCCCTTGCATTAGATCTAACACACCAAATTTAACCCCTAAAATACTTATCCAACGGTTGAATTTACATTTAATAAAACCAAATTATAAGTAAAAAAAATGATTAAATAAAATTTTTAACCCGAACCCACCCCTTCTCTTTTTCTCTCTCCCCCTCTATTTCTATTTGTGTCCCTCCCACCATCTTACTCTCCCTCCTGAAGGTAATAATTCGGTAGAGAGCTAGGTAGATAATTTTTCAAAAATTTCCATTTTCTTGATTTTAATTCGAATTAGACTTTTTACTTTAGGTTGTTTATTGATGTGTTTTAAAGTTACGAATCGATAGATCATTGAACATGAGCGTGTAGATAATTTTTTCATGATTTATGATTGACTGTGTTGCTCCATTTACATGCTTGGTATGTGGTGGGGAAATTGTTTATATTAAGTTTTTTTAGTTTGGTGAATTTTTTGTTAATGTTGTTTTTTTCTTTACAGACGTTCAATTGATTTTGGCCGGAATCGGTTAAATGCTAGTTATTTGTAAGTTTGGATATGAATATTAGATTGTTGGGTCAATTTTGAGTGTATTAAGTTGGAAAATTGGACTGAAAACTGAGCTTTTTTGGAGAAATTAAAGCTGCTGGAATATGACTGGACCTGGATAAACTCACTGGAATCTGGAAATTTTCCAATTTCCAGCAAGAGATTTGTCTCTTAAAACTGGTGTTTGTTAATTCAACCGAAGGTGGCGGAATTTAGATTCGCATCTTTGACCATATATGGTCAATTTAATTTTAGGCAGACATTTTAAATTTATTCAAAATATTTAATAGTTTGGGGGGATTTTCAATTTTTTGGTGAAAAGTCAAATTCGACTACCTTGGTCAAATTTTTTATTTTTGTTAAAGTATTGTTCCTTGATTAGGTTATAACTGTTCGAGTCAACGCTTTAAGAGGACATAAGAGAAACTGCAATAGATTAGTTATTCATTCTCCTAATTTTTGTAACTTAAATTTTAGGGAATGAGTGTACTAGTACAACGGATTAAGCATCATCTCTCCCAAGACTTTGAAGAAGGAAGACTGTGCATCTTCACTAGTGTAACAGATTTTTTCTTATGTACACACATTTGCAACATGATGCTCTATGATATGATACATTATTTCTGTACTTGTTTGGGGTCAACTTCAACTTTATTCTCACATCCGTGTGCCTCCAGACTCAACTGCAGTTCAGAAGTACACGGTTTAAGTTCCAACTGTATCATTACTGCAAATGTTTGCTTTCCAGCATGGGTGATGAACCCTGGACCTGCTGTGCATTATGGGTGTAAATTATTAATATTATCAAAACAATTCCATTAGTGTTGCAACTATTCTGAATTTTCAGATGTTGCCAGTAGCCGTGAACCATTTGACCTCTGTGAACAACATTATGGAAATTCCTTTAACCTCCCAAGCCTATTTAACCAGCAGCATAATTCAGAGCACAAGTTTAATAATGTCGGAGGAGCGAGGATCACTATTGCAGGTGTCTTGAGGATGAATGAGAATAAGCTCCTGATTAGCATATCCAGACGACTGGGGCACATGGCTCCACGGGCCCACATGATGAATTGAAGAGGAGAAGTTCCAAAGGTTCATCAGATGTGAATTCAGGAGCAGTTCTCTAGGCTCATCAGATGAGTAATCCAAAAGCATGAGAATCTCTTAGGTTATTAGATTTTTAAACCAAAAATGAGAACTTTATAAGGTACATTACAAAAGGACAAGTGCAAGAGGATAATTGGAATTTAAATCGAAAAGGAGAAGGTCTAGCTGTCTGTCTCTCACATGATAACTACAAAGAGAGAAGTTTTGCAATGAATAGACACAAAGAACAGAAGCAAAACCTGTAATTAAATATCAAACATGTATAAGTATCCCACAAAAAAGCAAGCCGAGCAATGTATCACAAAAAATGGCACCAAAGTATCTTTATCTTCCAACAAGGTCGGCGATTGGCAAAGCGCTTGGTTGGAAATCTAAGAATTTTCGGTTGCATTGCATATGCACATATTCCTGACAAGAAAAGAAAAAAGCTAGATGAGATTAGATGAGATTGTCAAGAAATGTATCTTTACCGCATATGACAAAAGAAGCAAGGTCTATCGACTCTATAAACCACTAAAAAAATTTAATCTTTTCACGTGGTTGTATGCATGATGAAGTAGACTTTCGGTGATGGAGCGTAAAAGAAAGAATTGTAGCACGTCTATTGTGTAATGATTGATGATGATGAAGATAACTCTTTGTGTAATGATTGATGATGATGATGATGAAGATAAATCAACAAAGATAATAGTGGAAATGATGATCCAATCCTCGGCCAAAGTTCTTAACAAATTCCTATATGTTGACACAATTGACATCAGAACGTAGAAGCAATAGTGTAGGTGGGCACCAAAAATATAGGGAGTCTCCATGACATCTATAATGCAATAAGTCAGCTGGTACAAACAACCTTTATATGGTTATTCCTTTGTTTTGTTTAATGATCTACTAAAATTTTAGTAGTGCTTGAGTCACTTTCAAAAGATAAAGAATTCTCCCTAATTTAGGAATCTAAAAAAGTAGATGAATAATATGTTCTTACCTGTGTGCCCTTGAACTTGTTGCTGATCTTCTTCTTGTTGGGACCCAGGTTGGGTCTTGGCTTTGTGACTGTCCTTGCGCGTTGCCCTTGATATTGTTCTTGCTGTAGCCGAAACAATAGAGTACAACTACTCAAATTTCAGAAACTAAACATGTTAACATGTTGATGCTTTAAAATAATTAAGATACTAATTTTTAAAAGAAAAACAAAAAATCAAAGCAATTATAATATATTCTAAATGCATTTCTCATTGTAAATTAATTGTGCTGATCCCCGAGACCTTAAATCTTGAAACACTACAAAGTGTCAAATTTTATTTACAATTACAAAATTGAAATCCTTAATATCATAAAATGAATCCATATATAGTTTAAGTTGGTCACATAGACATATATTTAAATATATATTTCATTCAACACCCATAAAAACATTAATTAATTTCCTACAAAGAGAATAATCACATGAGAGTTAAAAGAATTATCTCAAGTTTATCATTACCTAAGCTTAGAGTTTATAAGGGATAACACAAGATTGTGGGGGGTACTTGTACAAATAATACACATATGTGTGTAGAAAAATTTTAGTGGGGTTATTAAGACATACATCTAACATAATAGAGCTAACATATGTGAATTTAAACTTCTACGGATGTTTTTAATAAGTACGAGTGCTAGAATTGAAATGGACGTTCTAGATTCTTCTTACCATCTTCATTTTTTAAAAAATAAATGCCAAAATAGTAATATTATAATTTGAATAAATATATTTCATAATATATAGATTTTTAAAAGTAAGTCATATGTTTGGGAGAATATTATATTCGATTTTGAAATGATACAAGTATAATCAAAATTATTTAATTTTCTATCGGAATAGAAGATGGACAATCATAGATAAAAAACAATAATTAATGTATTATACTTACAAAAACCATCTCATAATCTTCTTCTATATTTATGTGGCTTCTCAAACAAACATTTTAAAAGTATTTTGAGGTTCTGGCGTTAAAAGAAATAAAGCTAGTATGATTAGGCTCATAAATATATTCTATTGAATATTGTATAATTTTTAAAAATAAAATACAATATAAAATATTATGGTTATAATAGTTTGATATTTTGAGTACAAACATGTAGGTAAAACATGATAATGATTTGTTAATCATGTAAATTATATAGTTATTTAAATGCTATAGGGAGAAACCATCTATACTATACTATTATAATTGATTGGTTTGGTCGGTGCTTAACACCTTCCTAAAATATTTGCTACCACCTTCCAAAAAAAATTAAACACATATAATTTATTAAAATATTTAATTTATGTATCCAACATAACTACAAACTCTATCATTTGTAGTAGTTATATCTATATTATACTACTTAAACTCTAACTTCTTTACAAACTCTACTATACCACTTACATAAAAAAATAATTATATCATTAATTTCATATTTACATTAAATATTTTATAATTTATTTTCTTTTTATGAAAATAAGTAATTTACAAAAGTATGACAAGAAATATTAAAATTATCGGGCACCGCACGGGTTATAGGATAATTTATCGTACAAAATATATATTATTAATTAATAACATATTGTTCAATTTCAATTAATTTAATAAATTATTTAATAATCTATTATTCTATTTTATATATTTTATTAAGTGTTTTACTTTTAATAAAAAAAAGGTTAATAAGAATTTGGGCGATTAATAGAGTTTGTAGTTAAATTTGATATATAAATTAATTATTTTAATAAATTATATGTGTCTATATTATTTTGAAAAGTGCTAACAAAATTTTAGAATAGTGTTAACCAAGATCAAATCAATCAATTATACCATATTTTCCTTGAAAAATGTCAAAATTAATTCGGACAGCGCACAGATTATTAAATAATTTATTTATTTTTTATAAAAATAAGATTATACTAATAATAGAAAAAAAATATTAAAATTAATCCGTGCATCGCACGGGTTACACGCTTTTATAACATTAAAGAAGAATTCAATTATCAAATTATTAGTAACTTTATTTTCTGTGAGATACGAAATAAGGTCATATATATGTTTACTATAATATTTTTGTCCGAATTAGAAAAAAAAGGATTGAAATTTAAGTATCTAATTATAATCAATACATAAAAAAATAAGCGTGCTGAGTCCATTATTACGGTTTAAATAATTATCTTTAGTTTGGTTTCGTTTGAGGGATGCCCTCAGTGTCGAGGAACACGTAATAAAATAAATATTAACTTTCTTTACTAATATTAACTTGCACTTGAATAATTAAAGAAAAAAACCTTTTGCTTTAATTTTTGTTGATTTGTAACAAAGGGACGTTAAGTTTTTTTAGCTATGCGTGTAGGCTTTATGACCCGTAAGTCCACTAGTACAATTAGACACAATTAAAACATAAATAAGACTGAACCTTTTGAACCGCGCACATCAAATAACAAAGTTTAGAAACAGTTATATATTAATACTATTTACACATGAAGATGAAAAGGAAAGCCGATCAAATTGCTCAAGAAGTATGATCAAAGAAAAAAAAATCGAAGGAAGGAATTGAAAGATGGAGAAGGGATCAGACCAAAAAGAAACAAAAAAAATAATGAATCGATGAGTTAATTTCTAGTGTTCATATACGCATTTTGAATTCAATGCCTTTTCAATTTATGGGCATTATGATTAATTGATTTCAATTGTTTAGGTATAATGTAAGACTTTATTGTTAAGGTGCTTTTGTACATGTGTTGATGTACTCATACCTATCATCTCACCTATCATCTCAGTTCTTAATCCCATAATCTTACTCAGCCTCTTTAATACTTAGTTATATATATATATATAATGCATATGTATAACATTCCCCCGTTTATCGATCCCCATCAATGTATATTGTTACTCGAATTATGACAAATTAGCAAGCCATCTGGTTGTTTTTTAACATGTCATAGAGCCATATCAGCACTCGGTTAGTCCATTTAAATATGTTGACAATGATCATGTAAATGCAAGTTAGTCGACTGCAAACTTTTTGAATTCAATTACCCAACTAGAAAGAAGTGAGTTCAATTATGTTTTAGCCTATTAACCAGAAATAAAGTAGTTTAGATTAAAGGTGGGAGTATATAATATATATAGATAAATAGATCGGGTTTTTAATAAATATGTTTGTATTGGATTTTAATAAGCTCACTTCACGAATGTTGTTTAGCCCAAAATACCGACCAATTATTTATCTTGAATGCGACTTTAATATAGTACTAACTAACAACTTATGTGATGCACGAGTTTATATTATTGTGATATAAATAATGCAATGATTCTAATATGATTTTAGTGCGAATAATAATATTATTTTAATTGGATATTAATATATCTAAATTGGATAAAAATATATACTATATAAAGCACTAAAAAAATATTATATTTCCATATTAGAATTTAAGCTATCACTTTGAATTGGATTTTAAAAAAAATATGTTTTATTAGATTTTAGTAACTCATTTTTATCAAATCCATTGATTCTGAGTAGTTAATCCCATTGTAATGACCAACGATTTATCTTAAGTTCGGCTTTATAGTAGTATAGAATATCGAACAACGCATGCGATGCACGAGCTTATTTTAATATTATAGTTGTAATGTTCTGAATCTAATATGAATATATTGTGCATAATAATAATTGAAAATTAATAAATCTAAATTGGATATAGATATATATTATTTAAAGAATTATCAAATTATTATGATTACAGATTCTAAACTTATAATATATCACTTTGTATTAGTTTTAAGATGATTGTTTGTAATAGATGTTAATAAGCTATCATGTTCATACCATGTAAGATCATCTTTGTATTAGATTTTAATAAGGTCATTTTTCTGTCGAGGCCATAATTCTCATGAACGATTTATCTTGAGTTTGGTTTTAATATAGTAGTATAGATAACATGTGCGATGCACATACTTATTTTAATATGGATGTTATAATATTATATATGACTTTATTATGATTTTATTGTGCATAAAAATAATATTTTAGTTCGATAATAATAATCCTAATTTGGATATAGATATAACCTATCTAAGGAATAACGAATTATTATGATTTCGGATTGTAAATTTATACCGTGTCACTTTGTATTGGTTTTACAGGATTGTTTGCATTAGGTGTAAGCCCATCATACCCAAGTCTGTTGATACCAAGTAAGCTCATGTTTGTAGTAGAATTTAGTAAGCACGTTTTACTAAATCCGTTGGCCCCAAGTTTTCCCGTTGAGCATATAATACCGACCTACGATTTATGTTTAATTCGTTTTAAAATATTAGTATGAAAATAACAATATGAAGTTATCTTTAACGACATATGTTCCTTGCCTAGAAAACTTGTTCTCTCAATTAAAAATAGAAGACATTATCCATCCATATGAAGAGACACATGAATTGCTAGTGGATGGTACCATGGAGATTAAAAATGTTGAGGTATGATCTTTGTAACAGCTGCATAGAATTTTATACATAACCTCTGTTGGAAAATATGGGTATAAGTCCCATATTGGTAAGTCATATTTTTGAGCATTATGACTAAAAGATGTGTGAGATATGATGATATTCTCTTAATAATGAAAATTATTATTTTCCATTAGAATTTAGCTCAAATATTATGGCATAAATTAATTTGATTTTGTTTCAGATTAATTGATATGGTGTATGTCTTGATATATTTAATCTGATTCTGTTTCAGATTATTTATGGAATAGAGTAGCTTGCAAGTATTACACTGATTCCATAATTAATGATATTTAATTATGGAAAAGAGTAGCGCACAAGTCTATCTACACCTATATAAATACCTCTAAGGCGTTAGGGTTAGACACACCAAAAACATATTCGCCTCTAAACACAAATCTCTCTCTCTCGGTGATAGTTTCGTGCCCGTTCAAGCTCGCTGAAGGTGCTCGTTATCCGTAACGCCGCCGCTACTTCATTTTATCCTGGGAGGCTATCGACTCGCACATACGGTGAGAGGCGAAATAGCTTTAAGGAGACAGTTTCAACTGGACTCGAGGATCTCTCTTCTGTTTATATCCTTTCTTCCTCCGTTTGATTTCGTTTACTCACGCACACACTTGTTTGATTATTTGTATTAATCGCAGATTGCTTTCACAATCTTAAAGCTATTTATTTTATATACATCTGTGACTGATACATCTGTGACTGATACATCTGTATCTGCTTGTTTTGTTGAGTAACAGATCGATGGAGAACAAAACTGTGAACGATTCGATGAACATGACGGCTGATCCCAACGCACAGATCACTGGATCTGATGGGGTTCACCAGCAACCGATTAACCCTAACGCACGGATCGTACGATCTGATGGGGGTCAAACGCCTGTTGAACATGTGCCTTCGGGACATGTGCCTGTGGGACACACTGTCATTGGACAGTGTAGTGTTCCTCTTGGACAGATATCGGCAGGATTCACTCCTCCGATCATACCTGCGGTGCCTACTGGTGTGCACACACCTGTAGTACAGACGCACGTACCATCTGTTCCACCCGTGGTGCCTGCTGCACCTGTTATGCCAACTGTGCCTGCTGCACATGCTGAAAAACCTGAGAAGTTCAACGGAACGAACTTCAAACATTGGCAACAAAAGATGCACTTTTATCTGACCACATTGCATATGGATCACTTCCTTAAGGAAGAACCACCGTTGCTCACTGCTGAGAGTAACATGCAGACTGTGTATGCTGCTGATGCTTGGAAGCACTCCGACTATATCTGTCGGAACTATGTGTTAAATTGTTTGTCTGACTCATTGTATAACGTATACAGCGCGAAGCCAACAGCTAAGGTCTTATGGGAGTCACTTGACCATAAGTATAAAACCGAGGACGCTGGGGCAAAGAAGTGGATTGTTGGCCGCTTTTTTGATTATAAGATGGCAGACTCTAAGACTGTGGTCAGTCAGGTGCAGGAACTGCAGGTGATCATTCATGACATTCATGCTGAGGGAATGGTCATAAGTGAGTCTTTCCAAGTTACTGCTGTTATTGAAAAGCTTCCACCTGGATGGAAAGATTTCAAGAACTACCTTAAGCACAAGCGAAAGGAGATGTCTATGGAGGATCTTATTGTTAGACTTCATATTGAAGAAGACAACAGAGGGTCCGAGAAGAAAGTTAACGTTGCCACTGAGAAGGCAAACATGGTGGAGCATGCTCAAAGCTCCAAGCCCAAGAAGGCTAATTCTGGTAAAGGGGCAAAGCTGGCACCCAAGGGAGGGATTTCGAAGTCGAAATTTCAAGGGAAGTGCTACAACTGTGATAAAGTTGGTCATAGGTCTTCTGACTGCAAGAAGCCCAAGAAGCCCAACAAGAAGAAAGAAGCAAACATGGTAGAGAATATCTCGAAGGAGATGGGTGACATAGACCTCTGTGCTACGGTCTCTGAAGTGAACCTGGTCGGTTCTAATCCACGTGAATGGTGGATTGATACTGGTGCTACTAGGTATGTTTGCTCAGACAAGGCGGTTTTCTCTAGCCTCAAAGCTTTCGATGCTGGTGAGAAGCTCTACATGGGGAATTCCGCAACTTCTACCATTGAGGGTGAAGGCACGGTGATCCTGAAGATGACCTCTGGGAAGAATCTGACTTTGAAGAAAGTACTTTATGTGCCTGATATTCGCAAGAACCTTGTGTCTGGTTCTCTGTTGAATAAGCATGGCTTTCGCATTGTAATAGAGTCAGATAAAGTTATTTTGTCTAAGAGTGGTATGTTTGTAGGCAAGGGTTATTTAACTGATGGGCTTTTTAAGCTCAATGTAATGTCCGTTAAGGACGATAATGAAATGAAGAATTCTTCTGCTTACTTGCTTGAGTCTCCTAATTTATGGCATGCTAGATTAGGACATGTAAATTATGACACTTTACGACGTTTAAGTGCAAAAGAATACATACCTAAACTTACTATCGATCCAAAACATAAGTGTGAGACTTGTGTTGAGGCAAAATTAACGAGATCATCATTTAAACGTGTGGAAAGGAACACCAAAGTGCTAGACCTACACTACAAGAAAAAAGTCCATAGACATCGCTTTTTGGCTGATGTCTATGCTGTTTCCCAACCGATGTTGATGTCGGTGATGTCTATTCTAGACATCGGTGAATACCCGATGTCTATACTCGATTAGACATCGATTTTAGTTAAAAAACAGATGTCTATGTGTTGATTATTTACATAAAATGCTATAAGTAAATTATTTAATAACTAAATTACACCTAATTAAACATGTTAAACATATCATGAGCTATGTTTTTTATCACAAAAACATCGATTTTAGTGAAAAATACTGATGTCTATGTGATGATTTTTTACAAAAAATGCTATAACAAAATTATTTAATAACTAAATTACACCTATTAAAACATATTAAACATATATTGAGCTATGTTTTTTGTCACAAAAACATCGATAATTTTGACAAAGGTGATGTAAAATGACATATTAAACATCTCTTTCTTTAATGAAAGGTGATGTCTAATTTAGCGTATAGACATCAGTGTTTTCTAGAATGAAGTGATGTCTATGTATCATTTAGACTTGAACATGTTAGTCTTTAACATCAGTTGTTTGTCTGAAACTGATGTACATTATATTTTTTGACATCAGTTTTGTTTGGTTAAAAGTGATGTTTATAATGTTACTTGACATCAGTTTAATCTTAAACAAAGTGATTTCTATATTTCATTTAAACTTGAACTTGGATTTCTTTGACATCAGTTTTTTACCTTAAAGTGATGTACATTATCTTTTTTGACATCAACTTTTCTTAATTGAAAGTGATGTGTAAGAAGTTTATAGACCAAATTGTGTAAAGTTTTACATCACTAATTGTGTAATTGTTGTCTGAGAACGTCGACCAAAATAGTAAAACATATGATCTGAAATCTAAACTATTACATTCTCCAGAAACCAACTAAAGACATTCAGTCTAATGAAAATTGTTGAGTATGACAACACAACTGATACAAACAACTATGTACAGCCAATTCCTTTTAGCAATATTAACTACTATAAGCAGTTTAGAATAAGGAAATTTTGAATTACCCCTATGGAATCACTCATTGATTTCATTGAACATGTAGAAGCAGAACATGCAGAAGCAGAACAGGGTTGCACTGCAACTTTTTCAAGGAGCAGAGGATCTAGGAGGTGGTTGTGGGCTTTTGGATGACGAACGACATACATTGAGCTTGCCTAATGTTATCAAAAGTCAGGCACCGGATGTAAGCACTAGGATATGCCTTCTTGCATTCCGCGATTTCATGGAGGACTTGAGATGCGTCTGTGCAACCAAACATGGGAAGCTTCCACATTGTCCAGTACCTCCCATCGTAGTAGTTAGGAATTCTGCTATTCTCGCGATAAACATACCCCAGCTGTAGACAAAAATGTTCGGAACAAGAGATCAGTATTTCAACCCCTGCTTAACAAAAAACTTCAGACCACAGAGTATTGCTTCAAGCCATTGATTTATATAATGATTTTGTGCATGCAAGAGAGAAAAGAAACAGAAAGTTCATCTCCAGAGATGGCAATTTCAAGATTGAACAAAATTATTCATCAGTGCCACAATTTGGAATGCATTTATAGAAAATTTGATAACATCGGACACACATTGAATATTTTCTATATAAAAGATATGCAGTTTCTACCATTGGAGTCCAATTTCTATCACTATCAACTATCAAGAAACAATACACCTGCTAAACTGAAAGTTTACAACATAATTTAAATTATGATAAAGAGTGGATGCAAATAGCAAATTCTTGTTATCAATCGGATTCCAAGTCTGTTTACACACAAACGAGAGCCAACTATAAGCAGTACAAAAGGTGGTAATATAAGCAGCTTAAAAAAAATTAAAAACAAAAATAGAAGTTCCGATCAAAGTACCTTCATACAGTGAGTTTTAGATCCATTCGAATCAGCTTTGGCGGGCTAGGTTTTAAGCCAACATAGGTGGATCCAGCCACCGGAGCCGAAAAGCTTGCAGCATGCATAATTGATTTATTACCAAACTGACCTACAGCACAACTGGAAACACAAAACTAGAGACTAGCACAAGATAAATAGATTAATAGATTTTTCAGATTATGTAGAGTGTGAAGATACGACTGAATAATCATTTTTGGGTTTTGATATCATCAATTCATAATTTTCTCAGATTGGAAGGGCTGGGCTCGTCAAATGGATTTTGTGTTCCATGCTCAAAGTAGCTAAGATAAATTCACGTAACTTCCGGTAAGTAGCAAGTGCTACGTTACGCTAGTGAGCAGAAATCAAGGGCAGCAGAAAACTATTAGGAAAAAAAGAAAAAAAAATATTGTTCTAAGGAAAAGTAAGAAAAATTCCAATGCTAACTAAAAATATTACTGCAAAACATAGACAAGATTATACACACCTGGACAAAGCTATACAGGCCCGGGATGGACATAGCATCTGCTCCGAGCAACTTTAGTCCAAAGTCAACATGAGGCTGCATGATTGGAAATTCAAGACAGTGCGAGAGAGATACGATAAGAAGCTTGTTTAAACATTTGTGAAGTCATTTACAATGACAAAGAAGAAGTGACATTAATATGTAGCATCTTTTCACTACATTCTTGTTTGATAAATTATGTATTTGGGAAAGTGCATCGTCAGATTCCTTCAAGAATGAGAGAATAACAAACACTAATGCAAGAACTTGCTATGAAGAAAAAGTTAAATACTAGTAGAAAGATTCTAAAAAGGATTATACCCGTAGATAGCGTAAAAAGACTTTTTCATGTTGACATATAATTAAGCATAACGGTAAAATAAATATATTGTACAATACACCTCACCTTCTCCATAAGAGACACTAATATTTTTGCAAAATAAGGGAATGATGGAACCAATGGCTTCAGGGTGATACGTGGAGAAGCAAATACCTGCAAGTCAACCACCTGAAACACTCTCAGGAATTAGAATTCACAATAATATGGGGAAGAAATGTGTGTGTGTGTGTGTGTATGAGAGAGAGAGAGATCATGTAAGTCAAAAGCAATACCATTTAATATGTGTGTGTGGGTGTACTCTTGTGCTCGTCCCAGCTGGTAGTGGGATCTAAAAGAAATGAATTAAGACTACCTGAACAGTGGCTTTCAATCCAAATGCCTTGGCTGCTACAAGGATGTTAGGGTTCCCTGCCCGCTTCAGTGTTGGTTCCATAATCAATTCCTTCTCCTCAGTGCTATAAACTTTCATCCCTGGCATGGAATGGCTTTAATTAAAGTGCATGATAGAAACTTAAATATATTATGTATCAAGGAGTTAAAGGGTGGAAAAGATGAAAGTCATTATGTATGCAGGACTGGGTGAACTGCTCATAGACAGACAGGAAGCAGTAACTAGGCCGCTCTCATAAGAGTTTTTAGAACCGTAAAAAGTTATTTCAATGAATGCATGAGTATTTGGTAGATCGTAATTAGTAATTAGCACATAAAACTCACGTAATTAGTATTTTTCAAGAAACTCATGAAAACGATATTCTGAGTTTCTTTTTTATCGTCTTCAAACTGCTGTGCTACTAAAGCATTTCTCTTGAGACATTTAGTGGTAAGGTATCAGAATCAACAAGTCCCTAACTAGAAAGAATCATATCAGCAAATCAATCAGTGGTAACATATTTCATATTGTGACTCAAACAGGTTACACTATTTCATGTACTCGGTCTTTCTTTAACAAAAGAAAACATACCTAAAGAGAACCCGTTCTTCGATGATTCTGTGAGTGCAGCGTCAACAATCTGTTTGAGACGTATTAGCTTAGACCCTCGCATGACAGCATTGCAATTTATCAGTACCTTTGGTTTACAATCACTTATTCTTTGGGCAACAGATTCAGCAGAGAATCCAGCAAAAACAACCTGGAAAAAATCAAACTTGCAGTACTTCGATAAATGCTTGTTCAAAGACATCACAGATTGTAAGCACCAGAAGTCTAGTAATAAAGGACATAGGTCTTTTTATCATACCGAGTGGACTGCACCGATTCGAGATACTAAAATAGTTAAGATAATAAAATGCCAGAACTAAATGCATAACATAAAGATAAAAAGCTAAATTTTCATGAAAATAGAATCTTAGCTTACACAGGCAAAGAACATGCAAAGAGAAGACAAATGAAACAATCAGGAACTTACCAAATGCCTTCTATAACTTTACCCAAAAAAGTCATTGACAACTGCCTTGCCATTCCTTGACTCAAGTCATAGACGTTCAAGCATACCTTGTGACCTTCCTGAAACCAATAAGCAACTATAATTAAATGCTGAACATGTACAAATTAGTGACAACAATTTGTTAACAAAAACATACAGGGAAATTCATACAATTAGATATCCAACACAGTTCCCCTTGACATAATTAGCTATATACCACTGATATAAAAAAATACTAGTAAACTATTAGTTATTTTTTTAAAAAAACATATATACTGGAATTAGCTACCAACATGCTCATTATCACAGGAAAGAATTGAATACCATGTAATCAGTAGACATGAAATGATCGTTAACTTTACACAATTTACAAAAATTAAAAAAACAAACAAAAATACACATGAACAACCAAAAACAACCAAATTACCTAAAGTTTTAAATCTTTTTCTCAGATTAGGTCCTGTATACAACAAGAAGAAAAGTATAAGCAACAAGTTTAGACACTAAATTAATAAAAAAAATAAGGGTTTCGAATTAGAAAAAACCCCAATTTACAAAATTAGGGTTTTGAATTCTAAAATCCTCAACTTTTAAAACTGGTGTTCGCAGAGAAGACCAGCTCGATTCAAGTAGATACAACACTTACCGAAGTAGATAGGTTAACTGAAAGAGGCTTAACGGAGAGATTGAGAGCGGAGAGAGGTTCAGAGAGAGAGAAAGGTTCCAGTTCGAGAGAGAGAGAGAGAGAGAGAGAGAGAGAGAGTTTCAAGAGAGAGAGAGGTTTGATTTTGTTGTGTCTGAAGATTGATTTGGGGGGAACCAAAATTTGGTTAAGGGGGGAGAATTTTGGGATTGGGGGGAATGTAGGACTAAAAACTGAATGAAAATTTCACTAACGGGGGAAAGAAAAGGTGGGCGCAAATTTTTATTTTTTTGGTGAATTTTAGACATCGGTTTAATTATAACCGATGTCTACAAAGAACAAAGACATCACAAAAACACGGGGTGATGTCAATATTTTTTTTAACATCAGTGGCAAAGTTAACCGATGTCTAATGTGTGATGTCTATTGATATTATTCTTGTAGTGCTAATACATAGCGACATATGTGATTTAAAATTCGCTCCAACAAGAGGAGGAAACAAGTATTTTATTACATTCATTGATGATTGTACAAAATACTGCTATGTATATTTGTTGAAAAGCAAAGACGAAGCTATAGATAAATTTAAAATCTATAAGGAAGAAGTTGAGACACAACAAACTGAGAAAATCAAAACGATACGAAGTGATCGTGGAGGTGAATATGTTGAACTGTTTAGGGAATTCTGTTCATAACATGGTATAATCCATGAGGTCACTGCACCATACTCCCCTCAGTCAAATGGTGTGGCTGAAAGGAAGAATCGCACTCTGAAAGAGATGATGAATGCGATGTTGTTAAGCTCTGGGCTCCCACAATCGATGTGGGGAGAAGCCATCTTAAGCGTAAATAATATTTTAAATATTACGATGCGCAAGAATAAGGATGTAAGTCCTTATGAAATAAGGAAGAAAAAGAAACCAAGTTACCAACACCTGAAAGTGTGGGGGTGCCTTGCAAAGGTACTGATCCCTACACCGAAGAAGGTGAAGATAGGTCCTAAGACTGTGGATTGTGTCTTCATCGGATATCCTCCACACAGCACTGCATATCGGTTTCTTGTTCATGAATCCAAGATTCCTAATATTCAAAAGAATACCATTATGGAATCAAGGAATGCCTCATTTTTTGAGACGATGTTTCCCTGTAATCCAGGAAACCAACAACCTACGACGTCTAAACGATCTCATGAGTCTGTAGATGACGATAATGAGAGTGACGAAAGTGAAGACGAAAATGTGGGGGTAGTGAGAAGGAGCAAAAGGCAACGAACGGAGAAATCCTATGGGTCTGATTTTATGACCTATTTGCTCGAAGAAGGTGACCCAAAAACTTATAAGGAGGCGGTTACCTCACCTGATGGGCCTATGTGGAAAGAGGCCATCAAGAATGAAGTTGATTCAATTATGCAAAATCATACTTGGGAATTAGTGGACTTGCCAACTGGTTGCAAACCATTAGGTAACAAGTGGGTTTTCAAGAAGAAGTTGAAAACTGATGGCACTATTGATAAGTATAAGGCCAGACTTGTAATTAAAGGATACAAGCAACAAAAAGGCCTTGATTACTTTGATACATATTCTCCTGTAACGAGAATAACGTCCATAAGGATGATGTTTGCTATTGCTGCAATGCGTAATCTAAATGTACATCAAATGGATGTGAAAACAGCTTTCCTAAATGGAGACATAGATGAAGAAATCTATATGGAACAACCTGAAGGGTTTGTTGTCCCAGGACAAGAAAGGAAAGTGTGTAGATTGGTGAAATCATTGTATGGTTTGAAACAAGCGCCTATGAAATGGCATGAAAAATTTGATGAGGTCGTGCTGGCCAATGGTTTCAAAATCAATGAATGTGATAGCTGTGCCTATTACAAGGAGAATGATAATGGCTATGTCATGATGACACTATATGTAGATGATCTACTTATTGCTGGAAGCAATGATAAAGTTATCAAATCTACAAAGGACATGTTGAAATCAAGGTTCGACATGAAAGATATGGGACTAGCAAATGTAATTCTGGGAATTCAAATTTCTAGAACATCAGAGGGTCTCGCATTAAGTCAACCACATTATGTTGACAAGATCCTTGAGAAGTTTCTTAAGGATGACTTTGAGAAAGCTAGGACACCTGTGGATATGACTTTGCACCTATCCAAGAACAAAGGTGTAGTTGTTGCCCAATTGGAATACTCGAGGATAATTGGTAGTCTGATGTACCTCATGAGTTGTACAAGACCAGACATTGCATACTCAATTAGCAAGTTGAGTAGGTTTACGAGTAATCCGGGAGCTGATCACTGGAAAGCAATTATAAGGGTACTAAGGTACTTGAGGGGAACTCGAGACTATGGACTGCACTATGGCAGATACCCAGCAGTATTAGAAGGATATACTGATGCAAATTGGATATCTAGCAAGAAAGCACTTAAGTCTACGAGTGGCTATGTGTTTACATTAGCTGGAGCGGCAATATCATGGAAATCCTCAAAACAAACGGTGATAACTCATTCCACGATGGAAGCTGAGTTTGTGGCACTAGATAAATGCGCCGAAGAGGCTAAATATCTACGTCAGTTTCTGGAGGATATTCCAAGATGGCCAAAGCCTGTAACTGCAATAGGGATTCACTGTGATAGTCAATCCGCTATTGGCAGAGCACAGAGCACGATGTATAATGGAAAGTCTCGTCATATACGACGACGACACAGTTCCATTAGACAATTGATCTTAACCGGAATTATCACTATTGACTATATACCGTCAAAGGATAATATCGCGGATCCACTAACCAAAGGGTTATTAAGAGAAGTGGTTGAGAAATTATCGAGAGGGATGGGCCTTAAGCCTATTGCTTAACGGCATCATGGTGGACACCCAACCATTGCTGACTGGAGATCCCAAGAACTTGGTTCAATGGGACAACTAAATCATGATGACCAAATCACTGTGGGGGTAACCCCTGGCCTGTTCCTATGATGAGGAAATAGTGAGACCCGTAAGGTACGAGGTTAAGCTTTGAGCCTTTAATGATCTTTGATGAATACATGGAGCTCAGGAGTGAACGCATGGAATTCAGTTGAGTAAACGCGGGTTACTCTATAAGATAAAGATCACCTATGTGGGAGAGAAGTGGGGCCGCTTCAAAGGAGAATTGCGAGGCACAATTCTTTAGAAACTTCTGCAGAACCAGGACGATGTTTCATGGCCAAAATGGACATACTCATGAGAGCTGAACGAGTCAGAAACGATATAGTGATAAGTATATCATCGTTTACATAAACGGTCGAACAGTTCAAGGACAAGCACGTCTACTGTCTACCAGTAAAGTAGGTATGCTTACTCGAGCGAAGGTTCAAGGAGCATTCTCTACCTATCGTATGTTATATCTGATCGAAGAAACTATCACCAAGTCAAACTCCGTGTCTGTCTGTCTGTCTGTCTGTCTGGTGTGTGCTACTAAGATCACCAATCTCACCCATGTGGGGGATTGTTGGAAAATATGGGTATAAGTCCCATATTGGTAAGTCTTATTTTTTAGCATTATGACTAAAAGATGTGTGAGATATGATGATATTCTCTTAATAATGAAAATTATTATTTTCCATTAGAATTTGGCTCAAATATTATGGCATAAATTAATTTGATTTTGTTTCAGATTAATTGATATGGTGTATGTCTTGATATATTTAATCTGATTCTGTTTCAGATTATTTATGGAATAGAGTAGCTTGCAAATATTACACCGATTCCATAAGTAATGATATTTAATTATGGAAAAGAGTAGCGCACAAGTCTATCTACACCTATATAAACACCTCTAAGGCATTAGGGTTAGACACACCAAAAACATATTCGCCTCTAAACACAAATCTCTCTCTCTCGGTGATAGTTTCGTGCCCGTTCAAGCTCGCTGAAGGTGCTCGTTATCCGTAACGCCGCCGCTACCTCGTTTTATCCTGGGAGGCTATCGACTCGCACATACGGTGAGAGGCGAAATAGCTTTAAGGAGACAGTTTCAACTGGACTCGAGGATCTCTCTTCTGTTTATATCCTTTCTTCCTCCGTTTGATTTCGTTTACTCACGCACACACTTGTTTGATTATTTGTATTAATCGCAGATTGCTTTCATACCTCTGTCCATGTATCATGGTTCGATACTTTGAGGTGTAAAGATAAAAGAAACCAAGTACCTTTTTAAGTCCCTGCTAATTCACTTTTCCACATTATGTCCTTGTCGGAAATGTTTTTTGTTACACTTAAAATTCTTTATAAATTCCTTAATGTGTTATCTACATTTTTCTGACATGTACTTGTATATGTAAACAAGAATGCTTGAACTATCTAACACATCGTGGCCCTGGCTATCAGCCAAAAGTAATTAGGAGTCTATAAGGAGGCTTATGTAATCCTCAAAGAAGTAATTAGGTAATGGGAAATGATTTTTCTTGGTGAATTGTGAATTGTGTATGTGATTATATGTATGCAGTAAACACACATGACACAGCAAAAGGAACCAAAGTAAAAAAAATATATTGGTACATGTTTCACGCGAATATTTTAATAGATTAATTAGTCACTAATTAATATATTGAAATAGGCATAAAAAATCTACTGTTCCATTTATTTCTCTGACACTAATTTTTTTCGTTCATGTACTAGCCATTTGTGACGTGATCAGTTTTCAGTGATCTGCTCAATCCTCTAACTTTAGATCTAGCATGTCATTAAGCTACAAGTGCTTATACTTTGTCCTTTGTCTAATGTTTTCTGCTCTTCACTTCCAGATATTTCCATCTGATATGTACATTAGTGAAATTGTTGATGCTGCAAAGTCGTTCAGGTATATCTTGAAAATTTTCATCAGAGCTGGTCTGGTACATTGAGGTCTCACCAGAATTACCATGTGATCATACAGTTTTAAAGAATCACATGAAGTCTCATCTGAGCATTCTTTATAATGTTTATTGGAATTATCTGATTAATTATCAATATAAGCTATATATGACCTGCTTATTTTAGTTTCTAGTTTTTATTTTAATTTTAGTTTCTATTTGATTATTTGTCTGTATATATATATATATATAACTAGTGTAGTGGAAAAGATAGTGGATATAAGGGAGTAGTTAATTTCTATATAATAAAATTTTACAATTTTGAGTAACTTTGAAACGGTATAGAATTGAGACGGAGAGAGTGGGAAATATGCACTGATTACAAAATTCAAAAATTTTTCATTTGTAATTGTGTTTTTGGATAACTAAATAAAATAATAAATTTAATAAATATTTTATTTTGATATTTATCATACAACTATAAAAAAACAAACAAAAAAGTTATTTCTTTATTTTTAAACCTTACAAAGAATATGAACAAAAAAATAATAGACAAATAGAAAAATTACTTGATTGAAGAATATTAGGTAAAGAAATTTCTAAGAAATTTCGTAGAAAATTCTAATGTTTTATATACCAGGGCCTATATAAATTAAGGGTGTTGCACATACTCCATAATCCCTAATTCCTTGACCGCCCCAATGTTACCATATTCCACAACTTCAAAATTGAGTATATGACCAACCAATTGAGCTGCAAAGATGGTGAGGAGAGCGCATCTGGGGAAGACATGAGGGTCTTTGTGCTAAAAGTACAACTAATTTCTAATAAATAAGATTTTGATTTAACTTTTTATTATAGGTTGCCACTTTTAATCCTTAAATTTTTTCATATGTGTAGCTTTATCAGGGATTGTTCATTATACATCAAAGATCTAGGTAGGTATACATACTAATTCTCTTTTTGATTCTTTTATATTGACTTTTATTTATTTTTATTAAAATAGTGTAATGTTTTGCACAGGGGGTGATAGGAAAGGTCACTCTATCTGATTATTCCATATTCTCCTGTAACGAGAATAACGTCCATAAGGATGATGTTTGCTATTGCTGCAATGCGTAATCTAACTGTACATCAAATGGATGTGAAAACAGCTTTCCTAAATGGAGACATAGATGAAGAAATCTATATGGAACAACCTGAAGGGTTTGTTGTCCCAGGACAAGAAAGGAAAGTGTGTAGATTGGTGAAATCATTGTATGGTTTGAAACAAGCGCCTATGAAATGGCATGAAAAATTTGATGAGGTCGTGCTGGCCAATGGTTTCAAAATCAATGAATGTGATAGCTGTGCCTATTACAAGGAGAATGATAATGGCTATGTCATGATGACACTATATGTAGATGATCTACTTATTGCTGGAAGCAATGATAAAGTTATCAAATCTACAAAGGACATGTTGAAATCAAGGTTCGACATGAAAGATATGGGATTAGCAAATGTAATTCTGGGAATTCAAATTTCTAGAACATCAGAGGGTCTCGCATTAAGTCAACCACATTATGTTGACAAGATCCTTGAGAAGTTTCTTAAGGATGACTTTGAGAAAGCTAGGACACCTGTGGATATGACTTTGCACCTATCCAAGAACAAAGGTGTAGTTGTTGCCCAATTGGAATACTCGAGGATAATTGGTAGTCTGATGTACCTCATGAGTTGTACAAGACCAGACATTGCATACTCAATTAGCAAGTTGAGTAGGTTTACGAGTAATCCGGGAGCTGATCACTGGAAAGCAATTATAAGGGTACTAAGGTACTTGAGGGGAACTCGAGACTATGGACTGCACTATGGCAGATACCCAGCAGTATTAGAAGGATATACTGACGCAAATTGGATATCTAGCAAGAAAGCACTTAAGTCTACGAGTGGCTATGTGTTTACATTAGCTGGAGCGGCAATATCATGGAAATCCTCAAAACAAACGGTGATAACTCATTCCACGATGGAAGCTGAGTTTGTGGCACTAGATAAATGCGCCGAAGAGGCTAAATATCTACGTCAGTTTCTGGAGGATATTCCAAGATGGCCAAAGCCTGTAACTGCAATAGGGATTCACTGTGATAGTCAATCCGCTATTGGCAGAGCACAGAGCACGATGTATAATGGAAAGTCTCGTCATATACGACGACGACACAGTTCCATTAGACAATTGATCTTAACCGGAATTATCACTATTGACTATATACCGTCAAAGGATAATATCGCGGATCCACTAACCAAAGGGTTATCAAGAGAAGTGGTTGAGAAATTATCGAGAGGGATGGGCCTTAAGCCTATTGCTTAACGGCATCATGGTGGACACCCAACCATTGCTGACTAGAGATCCCAAGAACTTGGTTCAATGGGACAACTAAATCATGATGACCAAATCACTGTGGGGGTAACCCCTGGCCTGTTCCTATGATGAGGAAATAGTGAGACCCGTAAGGTACGAGGTTAAGCTTTGAGCCTTTAATGATCTTTGATGAATACATGGAGCTCAGGAGTGAACGCATGGAATTCAGTTGAGTAAACGCGGGTTACTCTATAAGATAAAGATCACCTATGTGGGAGAGAAGTGGGGCCGCTTCAAAGGAGAATTGCGAGGCACAATTCTTTAGAAACTTCTGCAGAACCAGGACGATGTTTCATGGCCAAAATGGACATACTCATGAGAGCTGAACGAGTCAGAAATGATATAGTGATAAGTATATCATCGTTTACATAAACGGTCGAACAGTTCAAGGACAAGCACGTCTACTGTCTACCAGTAAAGTAGGTATGCTTACTCGAGCGAAGGTTCAAGGAGCATTCTCTACCTATCGTATGCTATATCTGATCGAAGAAACTATCACCAAGTCAAACTCCGTGTCTGTCTGTCTGTCTGTCTGTCTGGTGTGTGCTACTAAGATCACCAATCTCACCCATGTGGGGGATTGTTGGAAAATATGGGTATAAGTCCCATATTGGTAAGTCATATTTTTTAGCATTATGACTAAAAGATGTGTGAGATATGATGATATTCTCTTAATAATGAAAATTATTATTTTCCATTAGAATTTGGCTCAAATATTATGGCATAAATTAATTTGATTTTGTTTCAGATTAATTGATATGGTGTATGTCTTGATATATTTAATCTGATTCTGTTTCAGATTATTTATGGAATAGAGTAGCTTGCAAATATTACACCGATTCCATAATTAATGATATTTAATTATGGAAAAGAGTAGCGCACAAGTCTATCTACACCTATATAAACACCTCTAAGGCATTAGGGTTAGACACACCAAAAACATATTCGCCTCTAAACACAAATCTCTCTCTCTCGGTGATAGTTTCGTGCCCGTTCAAGCTCGCTGAAGGTGCTCGTTATCCGTAACGCCGCCGCTACCTCGTTTTATCCTGGGAGGCTATCGACTCGCACATACGGTGAGAGGCGAAATAGCTTTAAGGAGACAGTTTCAACTGGACTCGAGGATCTCTCTTCTGTTTATATCCTTTCTTCCTCTGTTTGATTTCGTTTACTCACGCACACACTTGTTTGATTATTTGTATTAATCGCAGATTGCTTTCACACCTCTGTCCATGTATCATGGTTCGATACTTTGAGGTGTAAAGATAAAAGAAACCAAGTACCTTTTTAAGTCCCTGCTAATTCACTTTTCCACATTATGTCCTTGTCGGAAATGTTTTTTGTTACACTTAAAATTCTTTATAAATTCCTTAATGTGTTATCTACATTTTTCTGACATGTACTTGTATATGTAAACAAGAATGCTTGAACTATCTAACACATCGTGGCCCTGGCTATCAGCCAAAAGTAATTAGGAGTCTATAAGGAGGCTTATGTAATCCTCAAAGAAGTAATTAGGTAATGGGAAATGATTTTTCTTGGTGAATTGTGAATTGTGTATGTGATTATATGTATGCAGTAAACACACATGACACAGCAAAAGGAACCAAAGTAAAAAAAATATATTGGTACATGTTTCACGCGAATATTTTAATAGATTAATTAGTCACTAATTAATATATTGAAATAGGCATAAAAAACCTACTGTTCCATTTATTTCTCTGACACTAATTTTTTTCGTTCATGTACTAGCCATTTGTGACGTGATCAGTTTTCAGTGATCTGCTCAATCCTCTAACTTTAGATCTAGCATGTCATTAAGCTACAAGTGCTTATACTTTGTCCTTTGTCTAATGTTTTCTGCTCTTCACTTCCAGATATTTCCATCTGATATGTACATTAGTGAAATTGTTGATGCTGCAAAGTCGTTCAGGTATATCTTGAAAATTTTCATCAGAGCTGGTCTGGTACATTGAGGTCTCACCAGAATTACCATGTGATCATACAGTTTTAAAGAATCACATGAAGTCTCATCTGAGCATTCTTTATAATGTTTATTGGAATTATCTGATTAATTATCAATATAAGCTATATATGACCTGCTTATTTTAGTTTCTAGTTTTTATTTTAATTTTAGTTTCTATTTGATTATTTGTCTGTATATATATATATATATATAACTAGTGTAGTGGAAAAGATAGTGGATATAAGGGAGTAGTTAATTTCTATATAATAAAATTTTACAATTTTGAGTAACTTTGAAACGGTATAGAATTGAGACGGAGAGAGTGGGAAATATGCACTGATTACAAAATTCAAAAATTTTTCATTTGTAATTGTGTTTTTGGATAACTAAATAAAATAATAAATTTAATAAATATTTTATTTTGATATTTATCATACAACTATAAAAAAACAAACAAAAAAGTTATTTCTTTATTTTTAAACCTTACAAAGAATATGAACAAAAAAATAATAGACAAATAGAAAAATTACTTGATTGAAGAATATTAGGTAAAGAAATTTCTAAGAAATTTCGTAGAAAATTCTAATGTTTTATATACCAGGGCCTATATAAATTAAGGGTGTTGCACATACTCCATAATCCCTAATTCCTTGACCGCCCCAATGTTACCATATTCCACAACTTCAAAATTGAGTATATGACCAACCAATTGAGCTGCAAAGATGGTGAGGAGAGCGCATCTGGGGAAGACATGAGGGTCTTTGTGCTAAAAGTACAACTAATTTCTAATAAATAAGATTTTGATTTAACTTTTTATTATAGGTTGCCACTTTTAATCCTTAAATTTTTTCATATGTGTAGCTTTATCAGGGATTGTTCATTATACATCAAAGATCTAGGTAGGTATACATACTAATTCTCTTTTTGATTCTTTTATATTGACTTTTATTTATTTTTATTAAAATAGTGTAATGTTTTGCACATGGGGTGATGGGAAAGGTCACTCTATCTGATTATTCCATGTCCTCAGATTTCTTGCATTGGTGGCCTTAGCAGTTGCGACTAAAGGGAGTTCTGCATAATCTTGCCCCAAAACTAGAAAAAGTCCCCCACTGTAGCAAAACTCGTATTAGGTCATCTGATTCGAATGAGGGTGTCATCTGATTGTCCAAGGAGGTCCGTAGTCATCTTCTTTGTCACTGTCCTTGTTGTACTAATTTTTTTAATTATCTATTATCTTTTAAATTCAAGAAATGTAATCGTAGTAACCCGTTTCCAAATAATAGATAAATTAGTATCATGTTCATTATTATTAATCAAATATTATTAAATTTGTGAGGATCTATATGCAGATATCTTAAATTGATAATATTAGTTATCTCTTGTATACATTACTCAAAACAACAAAAAAGAAGAGTTTATTTCATTCACTTTTATATAAATTAGATAGCCATAACATCTTTTTATTGATTATTAACTATAAATTAAATTCTGAAAATTGAAATAAGTAACAATTACTTTACGTAGACAAAAGTTTTAAATAATATCTATCCAACATTCCTATCAAGCAAAGTCTATATAATATGTAATATATCAAATGTATAATAATTTCAAACTAATTTTACTTTACTTATAAGTATTGTTTTGTATGTCGTTTAAAAGCCTAGCACGTGTGGAGATAAATTTAAAATAAATTTAGTTGGCCAACAATTATCCAAAACAAAAATAAACTCCAACGAACCCAAAATTTAATCTATAAAATAAATTGCTAATCCACAATTAAATTCAAATGTAAACAAAAACAATATGTAATCACAAAGAAATGCTTTTAATGAAAAGAAAAGGAGAAAAAATGATAAGTAGTGCACCAATCACATCTAATTATGTAAAAAAAGATTAGAAAAATAAAATTATTATCATTATATAGGGATAAAAAAATATAAATGAATTTGAGAATCTCTTGATCACATTTTCAATTATAATATAATAGGTAATTAAGGTTGTAGGCCATGTGAAAATCCTTTCACAGGAGAGTATAAAAATCATATAATCATTAATTAGCTTATAATTCTTCTATGTCATTGTGAAATACTGATGAAAATGCCTATGTCTATAACATCCTTGGAAAACTCTACATTTTCTTCGAACAACGCTTTTTCTTGATTGACCAATTTTTATTTATTTTTTTGCCAAATTTATAGCAAATTTCATTAATAACATGAAAAAAACTCAATCGGTACAAAACCCCTAATTGATCATGCAACCAGGCTGAAAAATAAATAGACGAACTAAATAATTAGCCTGTTTGTTTGCGGATTGCTTAACTAACTGAATAAAAATATTCTGAAAATTAAAAATGAAGATAATGGTTTCTCGAGCGATCCAGCCTGCATCTCCAAAAACAGTAGTTTCACAATTGACCCTCACATTAATTCCATGGATAGTACAATGTTCAGAGGACTCAATTGCAAAAACTGAGAGGGCCTTCGTGTTATGAACAAAAATATTTTGTGAGAGGTGAGCACATGTGATTTTCACTACCGTATCAAAAGCACCCCAACTATCTACCTGCCGGACACCAGCTATAAACCTACCGAAAGTGTTGTTGATGCAAGATATCCAGATCTCCCAATATACCGTGAAATCCATTTTCAACACATCGCATAACGCGAGACACATCGCACAAAGTGAGACAATCAGACACATAAATAATAACTCAATTAAACGAAACAAAAAAGAACCGAATTTTTGAACAAAATCCGATATTTATTGAAAGAAAGTTAAAAATAAATGATAAAAATTTTGTATGGATGAAGAGAGAGGATGGAGATAGAGATGAAGATGGGTAGAAAGGGTGAAGAAGGAGGTGTGATGATTAGGGTTAAAGAAAGACGGGGCGGCCGACTCTAATCGAGAGAGAGGGAGAATTGATTGACCAATTTTTTAATACTCTTTTTGACATATAATTCAAAACACTCTTTAGCCTTTTCGGGTTTTTGCATCTTCAAATACCTTAATTAATAAAAAGAACTTAGGTGTGTGTAATGTACATAATTATAAAAATAAAAATAACATACAACAAACTTCTTGGTAACTTCTACAACCCATTTCGAATTTTGTGCAAGAATGGCAATATACGTGTATGCCCCAACTGCCCATTTTGAACGAATAGTCGCATTCAATATCTTTACTATTGTATCATTGTGTATACTATAAAATTAATTTTAATGTAGTCAGTCGTAAACACAAAAGCTTCATAATCTATGAGCTAATCTTATTCATATTTTTCACATACATTTTGAAGTTGAATGAGATTTATACAATAAACATATATAAATAATTACTGTCCCACTTGGAATCTGATGCGGCATGGTGTTCGTGGTTTCTTTTCCCTAAACTTGTGATCGGAATTTGATCTAGGTCATTTCCATGCCCGGGTCTTTATATTGGTCTTACAAGTGTTTTTGGTAATCTTACGAGTGTTCTGATTACGTGGAGAAGGTAGACTAGGTATTCATAAAATCACACAAGTTCTTCCACTAAGTCCACGACCACGTCCCATGTCTCTCATTAGCATTTTTCCTTGCATATTACAAAGTAATTAGAAAATATTTCCAAGTAATTAGATATCATTCATGCAAGATACTAAATATAACAAAAAAAAGACATAATTTCCAAGTCAGATAAATCGTCAAAATAATGAAAAATTAATAAAACAAGATCAAAAGCTTTGATAAAATTCTACATGCTCTCATTTCATATCATACGATTAAACTTAGAAATCTTAATTAGTATTTATAAAGACAACTCATAGCGAACTAACAACATTAAACCCATATCAAATAAAGAAGCAAATAAACTCCCCCCCTCTAGCTCTTACGCAAACATAGGTATACATAATCGAAACTTGATGTACATGACACAAAATAACAATACAACTTACTAATTGTATAATTTACATATTTTATTCATATTAAATCATTTTTCTACATCATTATTTCAAAATGAAAGCATTTGTCATCACAAAAGATAACATAGAAAATGAACAATAACAATTAATGAAGCTGAAAAAACTCAAACCTTTGAAGAACATATAAATGTGAGATTTAACTCTTACTAAGTTCATCAAAAATTTAAAAAATATAGATGAAGAACACATTCGGTTATTAGTTTACTATAAAGAGCCACATTTATTCTCTCTTTCTCCATCATACTTATACATATATTTGTATAAACATGAATACACCATACACATAAAAACAATCATATGAACAACACAATTGAAACAAATTAACAAATATTTAATGTTAAACATGTTGATTTAAGACAACCACATTCATTCTCTCTATATATCACACTCATACCTATAAATATAAATATATATATATATATATATATATATATAAATGCATATATATGTATAAAGAGGAACAAAAGATATACATATAAAGAACACAAAAAATAAATGAAATAAGTTGGCAAATATAGGTAATTAGGATAACACACTAATGTTTTATATAGTCTATATGTGGTCTTATCTCTTTCAAATTAGTTGTTGATTAAATGTAATCCAACTAATAAATTTACAGTTTTAAGACTATATTTTTTCAAATCTAACCTAAATAATTTTTCTAATTTATTTACCCAAAAGTGAATGATTATTAAAGAATACTTATATAGTAATTATTGAATTTTTGTAAAATGGTTTAGAGTTTCATGTAATAAGGGAAAATATAATGGGTTCTTATTAGTTTTCATTCTAGGAAAATAACGACATCATATTTACTATATACACCCTTTTTATCATGTATGCAACTCATGACAGATACTTAATTATTTAATAATGAATAGGAAAGTAGTGTGTTGGTTCAATTAAATGGCGGGTCGTATTTCTAAGCATTGCATGTTTATTTATATGCATTTGTATACTTATTTTTTATTTAATTATTAACATATTTAAATTTTGTATAAATTAGTTGTACTTTCTATATATTTAAATGTTTACTTAGATGTACTTATATACTTATTTCCTATTTTACTAACCTACTTTAATATTACACATTAATAAAATATTAATGGGATATACATATTTATAATTAAATGAATACAAAACTAGTATATTCTCATTATTGGTTTTCTTGAGCTTTCTAGGACTTACTTAGAGTTTCTCATGTTAGCTTTAATATTGATATATCATAGAAATCCTTTAGAAAATTACTCCATTCACCACTTGATTAACAAAAAAGAGAGTCTTCTTAACTGTTAGTGGATTTCCCTTCAAAATATTAGTTATTATGGTAAGATAACATGTATGGTTCTTGGTATCCATATTCCACAATCTTTCAAAAATCTTGAGATTCTTACAATACCGAAATCAATTTTCTTGTGTGTCTCCATGCCGACGCACATTAACAACTTAAATTTTTTATTAGCTCTAATCTCATTAATAACAATGGCTAAAGGATTTTTCTTAGTGAATTAGTGAATTGTAAATTGTGTATGTGATTATATGTATGCAGTAAACACACATGACACAACAAAAGGAACCAAAGAAAAAAAAAAATATATTTGTACATGTTTCACGCGAATAGTTTAATAGAATAATTAGTCACTAATTACTATATTGAAACAGGCATAAAAGACCTACTGTTCCATTTATTTCTCTGACACTAATTTTTTTCGTTCATGTACTAGCCATTTGTGAGGTGATCAGTTTTCAGTGATCCGCTCAATCCTCTAACTTTAGATCAAGCATGTCATTAAGCTACAAGTGCTTATACTTTGTCCTTTGTCTAATGTTTTCTGCTCTTCATTTCCAGATATTTCCATCCGATGTGTACATTAGTGGAATTGTTGATGCTGCAAAGTGGTTCAGGTATATCTTGCAAATTTTCATCAGAGCTGGTCTGTACATTAATGATAACAATCAGATATGCATTAACATTCATTATAGGTTAGAAATTTACCATGTGATCATACAGTTTTAAAGAATCACATGAAGTCTCATCTAAGCATTCTTTATAATGTTTATTGGAATTATCTGATTAATTATCTGTATAAGCTATATATGCCCTGCTTATTATGAACTTCTTCAGTTACTTCATACTTTTGAGCTAACCATTGGCCAGGAGTGCCATGAAACTATCAAGGCAAATTTATTAATAATCAATAAGCAGTTATGCAGTAAGATCTTAGATAAGGTTCCTCTTAAATCTTAATAGTGCAACTTTATGGGAAGTAAATATTTTTTTTCCAGGACTATATGCTCACCTCTGCCTTTGCTAGAGACGAGGTCTCTGGTGGAGCATACTAAGGCGAGTTGTGGTGAAATTGGCAAATAAATCAAGGTCAGAACTTTTCATAATTGAAATCCATATAACAACATGCACTCTCGCTTTCTTGTAAGATGTATCTACTTATTTGTAACTATGAGCTCTCTTAGCAGGCAAAGATTTATGTTGCAAATTTATTAACCAATCTAAGTTAGAATAACATTGTTATAAGCCCTCACTTCTCTAAGCAAAGAGTATTGATCTCAGATCTTTATTTTAAGTAAGTTAGAGAAGTCACCTTTTTGTATACGAACACGAAAATAAACCTCAAATTCAGTCTAGGTTTTGGGTTTACTTTTGCGTACATGACATGAAACGAAAATACACGAATAGTTAAATAATTAAATAAATATTTCAAAATTTTATAAATACATATTGGGTATAGAAGTTTTAAAAAAACAAAATAAAAAATAGTTCCAAATTTGAGTTCAACAAAATTTGACTACACTTGACTCATTATAACTTAATGACTTGAGACTCAACTAGTAAAACTTTAACCGAAAGTTTGGTAATTAAATATTTTTATTTATATATTAGACCATCCAACCACATGGATGTTAAAATGGTTACAAGAAAATGTTATATGCAAATTTTAACAATTTTTAATCATTAGACCTCGATTATTTTAACAAATAAGGTATCATTAACTTAACTAAATATTTCACCATACAATCTTTTTCATGGAATTTATGCTCAAATTGACCAACTTCATGATTTTAAATTTTTTATTAAAATTACAATTTGTTAATATAATTTATTATATTTTTAATATTATAATATTTGTAAGAAAAAAGTTAATTAATTACAATTTTAATTTCCTAGAAATTATAACAAAGCATAAGAAAAATATTAAAAGACACTCCTAAATTCGACCGGTTACAGTTGAATTTAGTGCCACTTCAATAGTCCCCTTGCATTAGATCTAACACACCAAATTTAACCCCTAAAACACTCATCCAACGGTTGAATTTACATTTAATAAAACCAAATTATAAGTAAAAAAAAATGATTAAATAAAATTTTTAACCCGAAGCCCTCCTTTCACTCAGGTAACCCACCCCTTCTCTTTTTCTCTCTCCCCCTCTATTTCTATTTGTGTCCCTCCCACCATCTTACTCTCCCTCCTGAAGGTAATAATTCGGTAGAGAGCTAGGTAGATAATTTTTCAAAAATTTCCATTTTCTTGATTTTAATTCGAATTAGACTTTTTACTTTAGGTTGTTTATTGATGTGTTTTGAAGTTACGAATCGATAGATCATTGAACATGAGCCTGTAGATAATTTTTTCATGATTTATGATTGACTGTGTTGCTCCATTTACATGCTTGGTATATGGTGGGGAAATTGTTTATATTAAGGTTTTTTTAGTTTGGTGAATTTTTTGTTAATGTTGTTTTTTTCTTTACAGACGTTCAATTGATTTTGGCCGGAATCGGTTAAATGCTAGTTATTTGTAAGTTTGGATATGAATATGAGATTGTTGGGTCAATTTTGAGTGTATTAAGTTGGAAAATTGGACTGAAAACTGAGCTTTTTTGGAGAAATTAAAGCTGCTGAAATATGACTGGACCTTGGGTAAACTCACCGGAATCTGGAAATTTTCCAATTTCCAGCGAGAGATTTGTCTCTTAAAACTGGTGTTTGTTAATTCAACCGAAGGTGGTGGAATTTAGATTCACATCTTTGACCATATACGGTCAATTTAATTTTAGGAAGACATTTTAAATTTATTCAAAATATTTAATAGTTTGGGCGGGATTTTCAATTTTTTGGTGAAAAGTCAAATTCGACTACCTTGGTCAAATTTGGCCAGTTGAATTTAAGCGGTTTTTTTTAAATGGTCAAAATTAGCTGGTCCAATTTACTTTAAAAATGACCGACTTACTAAATATTACTCCCGTATTATGACCGATCCATAAACTAAAAGATACCACCGTGTCCTGACATATTTAGGTAAATGCGAGGACTTTTGGCCGGTCGTATTTACCAATTTTTCTTATATTGATAGCTCATCTAAATATGAGGGGTTTGTTAAAATGACGTAATATATAAGTTGATCCACATGTTAAATGACTTAATCAAGGGAAATATGGGATCTAATAAATTCGACATCATAAACTTTGAAATTCTTGAAAAATTGCCCTCACCGATTTTCCAATTTTCAAATAGTTCTTGGCTAAATGATATTATACTTCATTTTGATGTCTCTGAACTTTGTTTCTTTCATTTTGTATTTAGTGGCCCAACAAACCATATGGTTTCTCTAACCCTCTCAGTTATCTACCTTTCTTTCACCTTTTTCAGTTGATGGAAGTGCTTTGGGCGTGGATCCTATGACGTTTTGCCTTTCCAATTAATATTCAAATAAATTCTCTTGTGTAATAAAGAAATATTTAATCTCATTACATCCTTTATTTCACAAATTCCATATATTGGCATATTAGTTCTTGTATGTTCTTGCAATGACTTGGTTTGCCAAATGTTCATGGTTGTGGTGGTTAATATGTTAAGAGACACCAACACCAAAGGTAAGTCTCATCTGGAGAAAATTAAGGGTTGAGGTATTGTTTCGACCACTTCAAATTGTTTTCATCTTATATCATTTTCATTTATGAAGGAATAATATGTGCAAAGTTTATATGTTTTTTTAATATTTTTTGTTTTAATAAAAGTATTGTTGCTTGATTGTCAGGTTTATTAATTATATCATTCACGAGGATTTAATTAAACATGGGTTTTTAAAATATTTTTTATTTTTGTTAAAGTATTGTTCCTTGATTAGGTTATAACTGTTCCAGTCATACCTGGAACAGTTATTTCTCTACTTGATTATTTTTTTTATTTTTTGTTTTAATAAAAGTATTGTTCCTTGATTATTTCTCTACTTGTTTGGGGTCAACTTCAACTTTATACTCACATCCGTGTGCCTCCAGACTCTCAACTGCAGTTCAGAAGTACGCAGTTTAAGTTCCAACTGTATCATTACTGCAAATGTTTGCTTTCCAGCATGGGTGATGGACCCTGGACCTGCTGTGCATTATGGGTGTTAAATTATTAATATTATCAAAACAATTCCATTAGTGTTGCAACTATTCTGAATTTTCAGATGTTGCCAGTAGCCGTGAACCATTTGACCTCTGTGAACAACATTATGGAAATTCCTTTAACCTCCCAAGCCAATTTAACCAGCAGCATAATTCAGAGCTCAAGTTTAATAATGTCGGAGGAGCGAGGATCACTATTGCAGGTGTCTTGAGGATGAATGAGAATAAGCTCCTGATTAGCATATCCAGACGACTGGGGCACATGGCTCCACGGGCCCACATGATGAATTGAAGAGGAGAAGTTCCAAAGGTTCATCAGATGCGAATTCAGGAGCAGTTCTCTAGGCTCATCAGATGAGTAATCCAAAAGCATGAGAATCTCTTAGGTTATTAGATTTTTAAACCAAAAATGAGAACTTTATAAGGTACATTACAAAAGGACAAGTGCAAGAGAATAATTGGAATTTAAATCGAAAAGGAGAAGGTCTAGCTGTCTGTCTCTCACATGATAAATACAAAGAGAGAAGTTTTGCAATGAATAGACACAAAGAACAGAAGCAAAACCTGTAATTAAATATCAAACATGTATAAGTATCCCACAAAAAAGCAAGCGGAGCAATGTATCACAAAAAATGGCACCAAAGTATCTTTATCTTCCAACAAGGTCGGCGATTGGCAAAGCGCTTAGTTGGAAATCTAAGAATTTTCGGTTGCATTGCATATGCACATATTCCTGACAAGAAAAGAAAAAAGCTAGATGAGACTAGATGAGATTGTCAAGAAGTGTATATTTACCCCGGTTTTATCCTTTACAGGATTTTCCGCGTCACCAAATCCGTGTTTTTTACTGGCTATTTTCATTACGTTATAATCCTAGTTCTTTCATTAAAAACTTATAAATATATTTTTAGCATTAACACACATAAATTTGGTAAAAATAATTGGCGCCTGTCTGTGGAAAATTGCTAAGGATTTCTACACACCTACATCATGTCCACCAGTGAACCACCACGAAACTCGAAAAACACAGAAGACAACGCTTCCAACAACGAGGAGATGGCTGCAACGTTGAAAAAGCTACAATCAGAGATGGACAAATGCAGTCGATTTTGATGGAAAGAGCCACACACCAAACTGGCTAGTGGAAAGGTACTTAGTTGGTTTCCATGTCAACTAAGGTTTGTACTAAACAACATGTGCAAGAATTAGGTACAAAGGTAAATAATCGTGAGAGTAAATTAGAAGCGCAGTTTAACAAGAATGTAGAACATGACTTGGATGATGGAAAAACTGGAAGAAGCGAACTTCAAAAAAAAAACTAATCCAAAACTATGTTCAAATGTAATAAAAAACAATATGTAGTCACTAATAATACTTGTAATTAAAACAAAAAGAGAAACAATAGGTTATAAGTAAATGCTTTTAATAAAAAAGGGCCAAAAAGAATATAAATGAATTATATAATCTTTTGAGCATATTTTGTGATTATAATATAATAGGTAATTAAGGTTGGAGGCCATGGAAAAATCATTTTAGAGGAGAACTTAGAAATCATATAATCATTAATTAGAATATAACTTATGATGTTATTAATTTTGTATTAAGTTTTCTTCTATATCATTGAGAAACGATGTCCAAAATTTCTATATCTCACTTGTGTAATTTCTAAATACGTGTTTGTATTAATGTCACAAACATTAACTTATTTTATATCAAAATAATTTTATTTGGTTTGCCATTTTAACAGTCAAGCATCAGTTCGACTAGTACAGCTAACTAGTGTTGAATCCTGAATTAGTGTTACGATTATTTTAAAAATATTTTTCAATAATCCAACCGTATGGATGTCAATAGATATATATATTAGTGATGTACCCAAAATTTCATATCAAAATAATTTTATTTGGTTTGACATTTTAACAGTCAAGCATCAGTTTGACTAGTACAACTAACTAGTGTTGAATCCTGAATTAGTGTTACGATTATTTTAAAAATATTTTTCAATAATCCAACCGTATGGATGTCAATAGATAAATATATTAGTGGTATAACAAAAATTTTATATTAAAATAATTTTATTTGGTTTGCCATTTTAACAGTCAAGCATTAGTTCGACTAGTACAGCTAACTAGTGTTGAATTCTGAATTAGTGTTACGATTATTTTAAAAATATTTTTCAATAATCCAACCGTATGGATGTCAATAGATATATATATATATATTAGTGATGTACCCAAAATTTCATATCAAAATAATTTTATTTGGTTTGACATTTTAACAGTCAAGCATTAGTTTGACTAGTACAGCTAACTAGTGTTGAATCTTGAATTAGTGTTTCAATTATTTTAAAAATATTTTTCAACAATCCAACCGTATGGATGTCAATAGATATATATATTAATGATATAACCAAAATTTCATATCAAAATAATTTTATTTGGTTTGACAATTTAACAGTCAAGCATGAGTTTGACTAATACAACTAACTAGTGTTGAATCTTGAATTAGTGTTTCGATTATTTTAAAAATATTTTTCAACGATCCAACCATATGGATGTCAATAGATATATATATTAGTGATATAACCAAAATTTTATATAAAAATAATTTTATTTGGTTTGCCATTTTAACAGTCAAACGTCAGTTTGACTAGGACAACTAACTAGTGTTTAATCCTAAATTGGTGGTTCGATTATTTTACTAATATTTTTCAACGATCCAACCGTATGGATGTAAATAGATATATATTAGTGATATAACCAAAATTTCATATCAAAATAAATTTATTTGGTTTGTCATTTTAATAGTCAAGTATTAGTTCGATTAGTACAATTAACTAGTGTTTAGTTCTGAATTTGTGTTTCGATTATTTTAAAAATATTTATCATATATCCAACCGTATGGATGACAATATTTATCAAAATATTTTTTTTTTTTCTGAAATTCTTGAAATGTCACCCAAACAAATGAATGTTGGCATTAATACGGTTGGATCATGAAATAATATTTTTTAAAAATTGAAATTATCAAAAATCATGTGCTAATTTACGACGGAATCTGTCACAAAATTATTTAACTTACGACGAAATGTTCACATCGTCGCAACTTCAAATGATTTTTATTTTCCCACCAAAATTTTTGGGAAAAATTTAAATTTTCCTCTTTGATAACTTACGACGAAGTTTAATTTCCGTCGTAAATTTGACGATCCGATTTTTTCCGTCGCAAATATTTCGTCGTAAATTTAGATAAAATATTTTTTTATTCAATTTCAATTTAAAATTTTAATAAAAATAATTAACTTACGACAAAATATTTAAATCGTCGCAATTTCAAATAATTTTTATTTTTGTTTAATCGTGTCGTGCATAATTTTATTAATAAAATACTAAACTTACGACGGTTTTGGACTTCGTCGTAAATAATTACGACGCTTTACTTTTTTCCGTCGTAAATTGGGCGCGTATTTTTTTTCCGTCGTAAGTTGGCCGTCGTAATTGGGCTATTTTGTTGTAGTGTTTACGAAGGTTTTTTTGAACTGAAATCGTCGTAATTGAGCCATTTACGATGGAAAAAAATCGTCATTTTTGGTCGAGTATTAAGTTCGTTTTTTCGTCACAAGATAAAATTGCGTCGCAAGTTAGGAAGTAGGGGCCCATATACTCAATAAAATAATAAATCAACTTACGACGGAATTTATCATCGTAAAATACCAAAATACGACGAACAATAACGTCGTAAGTTACGTACTTACGACGGAAGAATGCGTCGTAAGTTAGAAATTTCTGACAGAAAAAAATGTCGTATTTTAGAAGATGGGGCCTACATGCTGGGAAAATGAAAATTCAAAAAAAAATATTTTTAAATATGAAAATGGATACATTACGACGGAATATATGAAGAAAAACCGTCGTAAGTTCCTTTTACCAGAATAATTATGACGGAATATTTGAAGAACAACCGTCGTAAGTTTGTTTTTCCAGAATAACCAAAAACTAATTTTTCAGTATCCAGCCATTTTCGACTTCCAATTTAAATTCTAAACCTGCCAAAATCTTATGCAATCACAAACTCAAAACAAACTCTAAACCTTGCAATTAAGTCACAATACATAATTTACATTAGTTATACCGTAAATTTGTTCTTATTCACAATCAAAAATATAAAGCAAACTAAAATTCAGTTTACAAACACCCACAAACCAAATTCAGTTTACAAGCAAAACTTGGTTATCTTACAAATCAGGTTTCCTGATTAACACATTAGATATAACTAATTAAAATAAACCTACTGTAGTTAATGGAGGGAGTAACGATCAGCATCTCCAACTTCGTCTTCCTCGTTGTTGCTTCGGAAGTCATTGACATTCCATGACGCCTTGTCAATTCTACTATTAACAGGATATCAATAACTCATAGAGGTAATCATCGATTGCAAGAAGAGCAGGAGGAATGTACCCGTTTAAATATTAATTTGCGATACTTTCCTGATCGAGAGCAAACTGAACAGTCACAGTGGATGGGCTTAGCTTTTTTTGAGGTAGCACAACATAATTTCAATATTGTATATGGCACTAATGGTATTGCAAGTATTGTAAAAATAATAATTGGGAACAATTCACTAATTTCTTCCGAGGTAGCCATAGTAAACCGTTGTCTGTATATGCTTACTGCCTTGTTATACCTGAAATGAATGTAAACGGATAATCAGCAGGATCGATAATAATGTTCAAGTATACCACTTCTTGAAATTATAAATTAAAGTCCAGGTTTAAGAAATTATAGTAGTACCTTGTACCGTGAAAGGCTCTTGGTATTTAATGTCTAAACCGAGAGAAAGATGAGGTTTATTAAATTTGTGTGGATAGGTTTATTTGAAGAAACTATCTTAAGTAGACCTTCCGAGATTCGAAACAAGTTTGTAAACCTAGTTATACTTTATTACAAAATAGAACAGAAATATAAAAGGCTTAATGACCTTTTAGCCATTTAAGTATAGGCCGTTGTACCCAGAAACCCTTAAACTTTAAAAGCTGTTCCTTTTTGCCACTCGGGTATCAAAAATATACCTATTAACCCTTTTTCCTATTTTTTATTCCAATAATACCCTTACAAGATATATATACCTCTTATCCCTTAAAATATTAATTAATACACTTCTTAGCCCTCATCCATGGATTTGCACAGATCTGTCCATATTGCATACCTTTCATATACCTGTCACCTTCTTTTCCTGCTAAAGAGATCATATTTGCAGTCCGATTAACTTTTTTCTCGAAAGGTTTCCTAAAATGCTACAATTGCATTCTCAATAATCATATTTACAGCATGCAACTCACATCTAGGCACATGTGACCGGATGATATAGTTGATATATTTTTTAAACAACAATTGTTTTTTCTTGAATGAATATCGATGGTTTAATCATTATATGATCAATTCCACGTGATTTGAGCAGAGCCGATAACAACTTGATATGATTTTGATAGTAACAGAGGTGTTGAGTTCCAGACCTCCAACAAATACTATTCTCATTCATTTAATTCGAACACTAAACTAGTATTAAATGAGCTATTATGTGGTGAATTGTTGAAGGATCTGTTGCACATTAGGCCCATGAGTTTGCACTTGAATTATTACATTAGAACATTAAAGTTATCTTTTCCGCAAATATTAACATGATGTGATGTGTTTCACACTAACAATTATATGACTGTATATTTATCTCCAAAAAAATTTATATATCCTAAAGTGTATGGATCTCCTTTGTTCAATTTAGTTCATTGTGTCAACTATTGACACAGAGAGTATTATTAGACTAAATAATGTACAATAATATTTCTGCATAAATCTCAGGAGATTGTAGGAGGTAGTTAAAGGGACCACACAATCCTATCATTAGGTAAAATAGGTCCAGTAACATCTAGTAGTGTTCGAACTCAGGTTAGAACAGTATTTGTGTTGCCTTTCATAGGTCTAGGGAGAGCTCAAGCCACATTGCAGGTACAACTGTTAGTATTCATCAGCGGATGTTTGGTGTGTGATGGAGGTTATATGTTATCATCAACGATAACATATTTACCTCTTAAAGGTACAAACTAAACCAAACCATACATTATGGCCGGCACGAACAACACTACTCTTGGTACAGATCATTAATCTTTTCGACCAACATTAAGCATTGACAAAGAAAGACCGAAAGCTACACCTTTACATTTGTTGAGAAAGTACTACTCTAGGCTTTCAGACCATTAAAAACACATTTATCCACCCACAATTATGTTGTCCTGTATTAGAAACTAACAAAATTTTAAGAAAGGATTTCAGACCATTACAAATATGGGACAAAAACTTATTCAAAAAACCCCAACTTTAAAGAAACAAACGACAACACTTGAAGTTTTATTGAAAACAAACGATTGGTTACGGAAGCAATACGGCAAGTCGAGCTATAAAATATTACATTAACCTCCCCAACATATAAAAAACATTAAAAACTGAGTTTCAATTTTACAATTAATAGGTATCTAAATCAAACTAGAAACAATGGCACCAACAGATGTACAAATATGTATAAAGAATTAAAATAAAAGAAAGAAATAGATTTATTCCATACCTCTTTTGGAGATGAATCTGCAACTGCTCTATCTCGTGAATCAAAGGGTTAAACCTTGTTTGACAACGAGATCCTTCAAAACCGGAGCCACCGAGTCACAGGAGATATTCTTTGCTCTTTTGAGGCTCTGAACAGGTTCATGGAATGACGGGTGAAGAAGAGTTAACCAGGCTATGACCCCCTTACCTTGGAATGTAGATCCGCCATGGGTAATGATTAACCCTTGTATTGTCTTCTTTTTGCTAGTAAAAAATCTCATCCCCAATTTTAAGCCTTAATTACTAACAAAATTAACAAAAATCGAAAATGAGTAAAAGTCATAAGGAATTAGAGTCAAGAATTATAGTGAGTATTTTTAGGGAGTGTGAAGGAGAGCAGGTGAGAGAGATGTTTTAGTCTAGAGAGAAGTGAGAGAGAGGGTCTGCAAGTTTTACTTTTAGGAGAAAGTATGGTAGCAAAGTTTTGGTTAATAGGGAAAAAGACCGCCCATAATTTTACCTTGGGCAACGTACTCACTATTACTAAATTATTAATTTCAATGATTAAAATATTATTTTTTATTTTTAACCGTAAGATATTAATAAATAATGATAATTAACTTCATTTTTAATAATTTCAGAATTTATTAAATCTGTGAATGTCTTATTATACTATGAACTAAAATTAGTTTAATTTTTTACTAACCCCAATATTAGTGTGAGTAGTTAAAAGAAAAAACTCTTATTTTAAAAAAAAATCTCAAATTTAAAGGAAAGTCAATCGTATGGATGTCAGTTATATATATTAGTGATATAATCACAGTTTCAAATTAAAATAATTTTATTTGGTATATAGAAGATTGAATTGTAGGGTTTTGTTTTTTGGTTTACTGACTGAGAAAGTTGTTGGCCTGTGAGAACTTGAAAGTAAATAAAATGAATGATAAGAATTTTTATTTAGTTTTGAGTCATTAGTTTTTTTGAAAAATATATATATATTTATATTATTATATTAAAAATGAAATAATATAAATTTGGTTGTTAGTCTCATCATCGTAATTATAGTAATATTTAAAATAAAACACTTTGTTAAATAGATTAATATTCATAACAGAATTATAATATGTTTAACGGTATTCATTAAAATAAAAATAATATATAAAATTTACTCGAACGGGCTAAACAAAAGTATACTATTGATCCTATTTTAAATAAAAATTAAAAAATTACATATGATTAGTTAGATTTGAAGAATGGGGCTAAAATAAAATCATAAATATTATTAATCCCGCTAAAGATATTATATTATTGGACCCGATATTAACAAAATAAAAATTTGAAAGGAAATTTGTGGGTTCGATAAAATATCCTCACACTAAAACAAAATAATACATATTATTCATTCGGTCTAAAATAATATAATAATCACCCCATACTAAAATAAAATTCAACAAAATAGTAAGTATAATTAGCTTGATTTGGTTGATATAACCGGTCTCAAGCTAACATAATTTTTTTACTATTGACACATAAAATTTTACAATTAATTCGAGTTTAAACATATTAAAATAACACAAATCTGAATATAGTTAGTTGGATTTGGTCAGTTAACAGACTAATGACAATTCGGTTTGACTAGTACAGCTAAGTGGTGTTTGATCCTGAATTGGTCTTTCGAGTATTTTAAAAATATTTTTCATCGATCCAACCGTATGGATGTCAATAGATATATATATAAGTGATATGACCAAAGTTAAATATCAAAATAATTTTATTTGGTGTGTCATTTTAATAGTCAAGCATGAGTTTGACTTGTACAACTAACTAGTGTTTAATCCTGAATTGGTGTTTCAATTTTTTTAAAAATATTTTTCAACGATCCAACCTTATGGATTTTAATAGATATATATATTAGTGATATAACCAAAGTTACATATCAAAATAATTTTATTTGGTTTGTCATTTTAACAGTCAAGCATGAGTTTGACTTTTACAACTAACTATTGTTTAATCCTGAATTTGTGTTTCTATTAATTTATAAATAATTTTCATCAATCCAACCGTATGGATGCCAATAGATATATATATTAGTCATATAGCCAAATTTTCATATCCAAATAAATTTATTTGGTTTGCCTTTTTTAACAGTCAAGAATCATTTTGACTAGTACAACTAACTAGTGTTTAATCTTGAATTTGTGTTTCGATTATTTAAAAAATATTTTTCAACGATCCAACCTTATGGATGTCAATAGATATATATATTAGTGATATAACCAAAGTTATGATATGCAAGTGCCAATCTGGAAAAAAAATCCTTCTTAAACAAAGAAATGGTAATATTGAACTATATTAGCTGATTTGTTATTTATTGATATTTTCCCACAAGACTGTTCTTCATAATTCAAATTATTTTGTATTCTCTAAGCAACACAAACAAAAACAAATAAATACAAATCTACCAGATAAATCACTACAAGAAAATCAGTAGCTAATTACAGTACAATTTACAAAATCCACGCAAATATATATACAAAGAGAGGGAAAGAGAGGGGGAAGCAGAGAGGGAGAGAGAGATATATGAGCATAGAGAGAGGGGAGAGAGATATGCATACGAGGAAGAGAGAGAGAGAGAGAGAGACGCCTTCCTTGAATCCAAAAATAAGCCCCAAAGCCCTAGTCTTGAAGACGGACTAAAACCCCAAATTGAAGTCGAATTTAAACCCTAAACGAAACCATAACTAAAGCCCCAGTGAAAGAAGCATACGAATCAACCAAAGGAGGCTAGAAATAAAGTAAACATTTATGTATGTATAGATTTTGCATAACCAGGAGAGGAGGGAGGGAGAAAGAGAGGGGAAGAGTGAAGGGGAGAGAGAGAAGCAAGAAAGAGAAAATGAAAATAAATTCAGATCTGAAGCAATTAGATTATTACACTGTCGTGTTTCTCAAAAGGCGTGGTGTTTTATTTTGGAAAAATCAGAAATAAAGGTCCATTTGCCCCTTTAATTTTCACTTATGTTTCAATAAATTTTTTATTAAAATTTAAGTAGATTAAATATTGATAATTATTTTAAATATAAATAAATATATTTGGCTTTAATTTGGCTTGTCATTTTAACAGTCAAACTCGAGTTTGACTAGTACAACTAACTACTGTTTACTTCTGAATTTGTGTTTCGATTATTTTAAAAATATTTCTCAACAATCCAACCGTATGGATGTCAATAGATATATATATTAGTGATATAACCAAAATTTCATATCAAAATAATTTTATTTGATTTGACATTTTAACAGTCAAACATGATTTTGACTAATACATCTAATTAGTGTTTACTTTTGAATTTGTGTTACATTTATTTTAAAAATATTTTTCAACGATCCAACAATATGGATGTCAATATATATATATAAATATATTAGTGATATAACCAAAATTGCATATCAAAATAATTTTATTTGGTTTGACATTTTAACAGTCAAGTATCAGTTCGATTAGTACAACTAACTAGTGTTGAATCCTCAATTAGTGTTACGACTATTATAAAAATATTTTTCAATAATCCAACCGTATAAATGTCAATAGATAAATATATTAGTGATATAACCAAAATTTTATATCAAAATAATTTTATTTGGTTTGCCATTTTAACAGTCAAGCATCAGTTCGACTAGTACAGCTAACTAGTGTTGAATCCTGAATTAGTGTTACGATTATTTTAAAAATATTTTTCAATAATCCAACCGTATAGATGTCAATAGATATATATATTAGTGATGTACCCAAAATTTCATATCAAAATAGTTTTATTTGGTTTGACATTTTAGCAGTCAAGAATCAGTTTGACTAGTACAACTAACTAGTGTTGAATCCTGAATTAGTGTTACGATTATTTTAAAAATATTTTTCAATAATCCAACCGTATAGATGTCAATAGATAAATATATTAGTGATATAACCAAAATTTTATATCAAAATAATTTTATTTGGTTTGCCATTTTAACAGTCAAGCATCAGTTCGACTAGTACAGCTAACTAGTGTTGAATCCTGAAGTAGTGTTACGATTATTTTAAAAATATTTTTCAATAATCCAACCGTATGGATGTCAATAGATATATATATTAGTGATGTACCCAAAATTTCATATCAAAATAATTTTATTTGGTTTGACATTTTAACAGTCAAGCATCAGTTTGACTAGTACAGCTAACTAGTGTTGAATCTTGAATTAGTGTTTCGATTATTTTAAAAATATTTTTCAACGATCCAACCTTATGGATGTCAATAGATATATATATATTAGTGATATAACAATATGTAGTCACTAATAATACTTGTAATTAAAAGAAAAAGAGAAACAATAGGTCATAAATAAATGCTTTTAATAAAAAAGGGCCAAAAACAATATAAATGAATTTTATAATCTTTTGAGCATATTTTGTGATTATAATATAATAGGTAATTAAGGTTGGAGGCCATGAAAAAATCATTTTAGAGGAGAACTTAGAAATCATATAATCATTAATTAGAATATAACTTATGATGTCTATATCTCACTTGTGTACTTTCTAAATACCTGTTTGTATTAATTTCACCTATATTAACTTACGACCAAATATGTCACATTGGATGAGTCTGAGTCGGAAATGACTTTTCGATCTATGATAATGGTCATTACGGATCAAAAAGGTAATAAATAACTTTTTCATTTTCTTGAGTATTGGTCCCACCCATTTACATGGCAACAACCTGAATGTTTAATAAAGTTTGATAACCGACCAAGTTTTTGGTTACTTTTAAATCTACAATTCACCTTTGCTTGGTCCCGGTTTTTCCTACTTGGCATGTATGTGCCACATGTCACGGTTGACTAGGATGTCACGGTGGTCCGTGTCAACTTTGGTTTGTTGGTCTTTTTCATGTTTATAGACAAACAAAGAAATATTTTCATCAATTATATCCGATCACAATGTAACCGACCAACTTCATAGGAAATATTGTTGAAAATGGTCATAAATAGTCTATTTTGATCATTTTTGTATTACACCATTTTATTTTTTGGAAAAACACTAATATATTATTTGAAATTATATAATATAATATATTTGCACTAAGATGTTTTTTTATAAATTATATAATGTGGTTGAAAAAAAATTGTTGTATTTAGTACCAATTCTTTACTCCTATAAATTGTTTAACTTAATTAATTTAGAAATACATATTTCATAAAAAATAAGTAAATTAGTTTTAAAAGTTCAAATTTGAATGATTCATGTAGAACTTTTAAATATTACTCTCTCGGTCCCTTTGAAATATATACAAATGGTTTGGTATTAAGAAATAGTGTAATTTTGAAGAAAAAAAGTAAGAAAATTGAGTAAAGTGATGGTACTGATCAATATTATATATATATATAGGGGGCTACTCTAATACAAACCTCCTTATAATGAAAACTAAAAACTAAAATAATTTTTTTGTTAAATCACGTCAAAACATGGCACATATGGAGAAAAATACAGTGAAGTCGGATTTCAAAAAAAGTTCACCGATTAACGGGAAAAATTAAATAAAAAACGGAGGGGAAAAACTAGAATTATGTGTAGGAGGGAGCATATATATCGTGTGTACTACATCTAGGGGGCCCTTGGATTAGATTCATCTAAGGGCTGATATTAGTTTCTAGTTTTTATTTTAATTTTAGTTTCTATTTTGATTATTTGTATATATATATATATATATAACTAGTGAGTAGTTAATTTCTATATACCAAAATTTTACAATTCTGAGTCACTTTGAAAATGTATAGAATTGAGACTGAGAGAGTGGGAAATATGCACGGATTACAAAATTCAATAATTTATCATTTGTAATTGTGTTTTTGGATTACTAAATAAAATAATAAATTTAATAAATATTTTATTTTGATATTTATCATACAACTATAAAAAACAAACAAAAAAGTAATTTTTTGTTTTTAAACCTTACAAAGAATATGAACTAAAAAAAATAATAGACAAATAGAAAAATTACTTGATTGAAGAATATTAGTAAAGAAATTTCTAAGAAATTTCCTACAAATTTCTAATGTTTTATATACCAGCCCCTATATAAACTTAAGGGTGTTGCACATACTCCATAATCCCTAATTCCTTGACGGCCGCCCCAATCTTACCATATTCCAGAACTTCAAAATTTAGTATATGACCAACCAATTGAGCTGCAAAGATGGTGAGGAGAGCCCATTAGGGGAAGACATCAGGGTCTTTGTGCTAAAGGTACAACTAATTTCTAATAAATAAGATTTTGATTTGCTTTGTATTATAGGTTGGCACTTTTAATCCTTAAATTTTTTCATATGTGTAGCTTTATCAGGGATTGTTCATTATACATCAAAGATCTATGGAGGTATACATACTAATTCCCTTTTTGATTCTTTTATATTGATTTTTATTTATTTTTATTAAAATAGTGTAATATTTTGCAGAGGAGGTGATAAGAAAGGTCACCCTATCACAGTAGCGGCTAAAGGGAGTTCTGCATAATCTTGCCCCAAAACTCGAAAAAGTGCGGCAGCCATCACAGTTGACCCCACTGTAGCAGCACAATACATCCGTCTGTTTTGCCCCTTCTTCCCATAAACCATGTCTCGTATTAGGTCATCTGATTTGAATGAGGGTGTCATCTGATTGTCCAAGGAGGTCGTAGTCATCCTCTTTGTCACTGTCCTTGTTGTACTAATTTTTTTATTATCTATTATCTTTTAAATTCAAGCAATGTAATCGTAGTAACCGGTTTGGAAATAATAGATAAATTAGTATCATGTTAATTATTATTAATCAAATATTGTTAAATTTGTGAGGATATATATGCAGATATCTTAAATTGATAATATTAGTTATCTCTTGTATACATTACTCAAAACTACAACAAAGAAAAGTTTATTTCATTTACTTTTATATAAATTATATAGCCATAACATCTTTTTATTGATTATTAACTATAAATTAAATTTTTAAAATTGAAATAAGTAACAATTACTTTATATAGACAAAAGTTTTAAATAATATCTATCCAACATTCCTATCAAGCAAAGTCTATATAATATGTAATATATCATTTGTATAATAATTCCAAACTAATTTTACTTTACTTATAAGTATTGTTTTGTATGTGTTTAAAAGCCTAGCACGTGTGGAGATAAATTTAAAATAAATTTAGTTGGCCAACAATCATCCAAAACAAAAATAAACTCCAAAGAACCCAAAATTTAATATATAAAATAAATTTCTAATCCACAATTAAATTCAAATATAAACAAAAACAATATATAATCACAAAGAAATGCTTTTAATGAAAAGAAAATGAGAAAAAAAAATGATAAGTAGTGCACCAATAACATCTAATTATGTAAAAAAAGATTAGAAAAATAAAATTATTAATATTATATAGGGATAAAAAAATATAAATGAATTTGAGAATCTCTTGATCACATTTTCAATTATAATATAATAGGTAATTAAGGTTGTAGGCCATGCGAAAATCCTTTCACACGAGAGTATAAAAATCATATAATCATTAATTAGCTTATAATTCTTCTATGTCATTGTGAAATAATGATAAAAATGCCTATGTCTATAGCATTCTTGGAAAACTCTACACTTTCTTCGAACCACCCCTTTTCTTGATTGACCAATTTATTTATTTATTTTTTTCCAAATTTATAGCAGATTTCATTAATAACATGAAAAAAATTCAATCGGTACAAACCCCCAATTCATCATGCAACCAGGTTGAAAAACAAATAGACGAACTAAATAATTAGCCTCTTTGTTTCCGGATTGCTTAACTGACTGAATACAAATATTCTGAAAATTAAAAATAAAGATAATGGTTTCTCGAGCGATCCAGCCTGCATCTCCACCGAAAACAGTAGTTTCACAATTGCCCTCACATTAATTCCATGGATCGTACAATGTTCAGAGGACTCAATTGCAAAAACTGAGAGGGCCCTCGTGTTATGAACAAAAATATTTTGTGAGAGGTGAGCACATGCGCTTTTCACTACCGTATCAAAAGCACCCCAACTATCTACCTGCCGGACACCAGCTATAAATAATAACTCAATTAAACGAAATGAAAAAGAAGCGAATTTTTGAACAGAATCCAATATTTATTGAAAGGAAGTTAAAAACAAATGATAAAAATGTTGTATGGATGCAGAGAGAGGATGAAGATAGAGATGAAGATGGGTAGAAGGGTGAAGAAGGAGGTGTGATGATTAGGGTTAAAGGAAGATGGGGCGGCCGACTCTCATTGAGAGAGAGGGAGAACTGATTGACCAATTTTTTAATACTCTTTTTGACATATAATTCTAAACACTCTTTAGCCTTTCCGGGTTTTTGCATCTTCAAATGCCTTAATTAATAGAAAGAACTTAGGTGTGTGTAATGTACATAATTATAAAAATAAAAATAACATATAACAAACTTCTTGGTAACTTCTTCAGCCCATTTCAAATTTTGTGCAAGAATGGCAATACACGTGTATGCCCAACTGCCCATTTTGAACGAATAGTCGCATTCAATATCTTCACTGTTGTATCATTGTGTATACCTTTAAATTAATTTTAATGTAGTCAGTCATAAACACAAAAGCTTCATAATCTATGAGCTAATCTTATTCATATTTTTCACATACATTTTGAAGTTGAATGAGATTTATACGATAAACATATATAAATAATTACTGTCCCACTTGGAATTTGATGCGGCATGGTGTTCTTGGGTTCTTTTCCCTAAACTTGCGATCAGAATGTGATCTAGGTCATTTCCATGCCCGGGTCTCTATATTGGTCTTACAAGTGTTTTTGGTAATCTTACGGGTGTTCTGATTGCGTGGAGAAGGTAGACTAGGTGTTCGTAAAATAGCACAAGTTCTTCGACTAAGTCCACGACCACGTCCCATGTCTCTGATTAGCATTTTCCCTGCATACTACAAAGTAATTAGAAAATATTTCCAAGTAATGAGATATCATTCATGCAAGATACTAAATATAACAAAAAAAAACATAATTTCCAAGTCAGATAAATCGTCAAAATAATGAAAAACTAATAAAATAAGATCAAAAGCATTGATAAAATTCTACATACTCTCATTTCATATCATACGATTAAACTTAGAAATCTTAATTCGTATTCGTAAATACAACTCATAGAGAACTAACAACATTAAACCCATATCAAATAAAGGCGCAAATAAACCCCCCTAAACATAGGTATACATAATCGAAACTTGATGTACATGACACAAAATAAAATACAACTTACTAATTGTATAATTTACATATTTTATTCATATTAAATCATAAAAAATGAACAATAACAACTAATGAAGCTCAAAAAACTAAAGTCTTTGAAGAACATATAACAGTGAGATTTAACTCTTACCAAGTTCATAAAAAATTTATAAAATATAGATGAAAAACACATTCGGTTATTAGTTTACTATAGAGAGCCACGTTTATTCTCTCCTTCTCCATGATACTTATACATATATATGTATAAACATGAATACACCGTACACATAAAAAAATCATATGAACAACACAATTGAAACAAATTAAGACAGCCACATTCATTCTCTCTATATATCACACTCATACCTATAAATATATATATATATAAATAAAAATGCATATATATGTATAAAGAGGAACAAAAGATATACATATAAAGAACACACAAAATAAATTACAAAAGATATACATATAAAGAACACACAAAATAAATTAAATAAGTTAGCAAATATAGGTAATTAGGATAATGCATTAATGTTATATATAGTCTATATGTGGTCTTATCTCTTTCAAATTAGTTGTTGATTAAATGTAATCCAACTAATAAATTTACAGTTTTAGGACAATATTTTTTCAAATCTAACCTAAATAATTTTTCTAATTTATTTACCCAAAAGTAAATGATTATTTAAAGAATACTTATATAGTAATTATTGAACTTTTGTAAAATGGTTTAGAGTTTCATGCAATAAGGGAAAATATAATGGGTTCGTATTAGTTTTCATTCTAGGAAAATAACGACATCATATTTACTATATACACCCTTTTTATCGTCTATGCAACTCATGACAGATACTTAATTATTTAATAATGAATAGGAAAGTAGTGTGTTGGTTCAATTAAATGGTGGGTCATTGTTGTACTTCTAAGCATTGCATGTTTATTTATACGCATTTGTATACGTATTTCTTATTTAATTATTAACATATTTAAATTTTGTATAAATTAGTTGTACTTTCTATATATTTACATGTTTACTTAGATGTACTTATATACTTATTTCCTATTTTACTAACCTACTTTAATATTACACATTAATAAAATATTAATCACATATTCATATTTATGATTAAACGAACACAAAACTAGTATATTCTCATTATTGGTTTTCTTGAGCTTTCTAGGACTTACTTATAGTTTCTCATGTTAGCTTTAATGTTGATATATCATAGAAATCCTTTAGAAAATTACTCCATTCACCACTTGATTAATAAAAAAGAGAGTCTTCTTAACTGTTAGTGGATTTCCCTTCAAAGTCTTAGTTATTACGGTAAGATAACATGTATGGTTCTTTGTATCCATATTCCATAATCTTTCAAAAATCTTGAGATTCTTACAATACCGAAATCGATTTTCTTGTTTGTCTCCATGCCGACGCACATTAGCAACTTAAATTTTTTATTAGCTCTAATCTCATTAATCATAATGGCTCTCGTTCATAAAAATTATCTGATCATGTAAATGTATTTGTTACATTGACACACACTAGAAAGACCCTACCTTTGTTTGAATACTCAATTGATTACAATTATTTCCCGTCATACCAGAAAATTTTGATCGCAACATATTTTTGTGAAAGTCATCTCTAAATCACAAAATCTATAATACCACTTTCTAAGAATATAAATGTATAATAAATTGGTTGAGATTACGGGAAAGAGTTTTTTTTAAGTAATTCCATACAACTTACTCACACAAAATATATACATAAAACTTGCAACTGCAATGAAATAATTTGATCATTTTCTATGAATACAAAACTTAGAAGATTGTCATATTTATGCGGCTAGGTCTACATGGAATTTACAAGAATATTCGCACCTAAGTTAATATGTAATTGAATAAGTACATGATTTAATCACATATAGAAATGCAAAATTATGAACTCGAAGACTATTCTATTTTCATAAAAAAGCAAATTAAAGTGTATCTTAGCTTGTTTTAAAACAACATACATTTATAATCTTCATATGTACTACCTTTAGTTAGCGAGGAGAGATTCTTTAAAAAATTGGATGAAATTTTCCGCATTGAATTTTTTGGCTCTCCTAAATTCAATCGATTTTGGTCAAATTTATTATTTGGAAATGGCATGAAATTTCCTATAACTTTTAAAACTTTTGGGGCAAAAGTTGGTGAAAATTCCCCTCTATTTTGAAATTTATATTTCTACACAAATTCATTTGTATGTATCTAATTTGGCCACATTCAATTGTATTTAGTATATTCAAAATTTTTAATAATTTATTTAAACTATTTAAATATTAGTGAATATTTTAAAAAATATGTATACACACAATAATAACATTCATCCCAACTACAAGTTTATATGGTATAAAAATATATGTGATGAAAGAACTTTTATTAAAATTTTATGATACTTCCGTGAAATTTAAATATATATTTATAAAAAAAAGTTTAAAAAATTATGAAAGAATTATCGTGTTCCAAGTCGACTGACTACATTCACTATAATTTTTGACAAAATATTAGTGAGCTAATAATTAACTTGTTTTCGAATCTCTACATTAGAGTAGGTAATATGATTACATGGGGTTATAAATTTAAATTATAGGGTATCGATTAGGGTTTTAGTTTTTAATTTATATCTCATTTATTTTGAGTAATCTATTTCGGATGTGATTATTTGAATTATTTTACAAATTCGAATTTAGGGGTTGAGATTCTTACCATAGAGTGTTCCTACTATTTAGAATAATATTAGACCATCCAGCCACATGGATGTTAAAATGGTTACAAGAAAATGTTATATGCAAATTTTAACAATTTTTAATCATTAGACCTCGATTATTTTAACAAATAAGGTATCATTAACTTAACTAAATATTTCACCACACAATCTTTTTCGTGGAATTTATGCTCAAATTGACCAACTTCATGATTTTAAATTTTTTATTAAAATAACAAGTTGTTAATATAATTTATTATATTTTTAATATTATAATATTTGTAAGAAAAAAGTTAATTAATTACAATTTTAATTTTCTAGAAATTATAAGAAAGCATAAGAAAAATATTAATCGACACTCCTAAATTCGAACGGTTATGGTTGAATTTAGTGCCACTTCTGTAGTCCCCTTGCATTAGATCTAACACACCAAATTTAACCCCTAAAACACTCATCCAATGGTTGAATTTACATTTAATAAAACCAAATTATAAGTAAAAAAACAAAAAAACGATAAAATAAATTTTTTAACCCGAAGCCCTCCTTTCACTCACGTAACCCACCTCTTCTCTTTTTCTCTCTCCCCCTCTATTTCTATTTGTGTCCCTCCCACCATCTTACTCTCCCTCCTGAAGGTAATAATTCGGTAGAGAGCTAGGTAGATAATTTTTCAAAAATTTTCATTTTCTTGATTTTAATTCGAATTAGACTTTTTACTTTAGGTTGTTTATTGATGTGTTTTGAAGTTATGAATCGATAGATCATTGAACATGAGCGTGTAGATAATTTTTTCATGATTTATGATTGACTGTGTTGCTCGATTTACATGCTGGGTATGTGGTGGGGAAATTGTTTATATTAAGGTTTTTTTAGTTTGGTGAATTTTTTGTTAATGTTGTTTTTTTCTTTACAGACGTTCAATTGATTTTGACCGGAATCGGTTAAATGCTAGTTATTTGTAAGTTTGGATATGAATATGAGATTGTTGGGTCAATTTTGAGTGTATTAAATTGAAAAATTGGACTGAAAACTAAGCTTTTTTGGAGAAATTAAAGTTGCTGGAATATGACTGGACCTGGGTAAACTCACTGGAATCTGGAAATTTTCCAATTTCCAGCGAGAGATTTGTCTCTTAAAACTGGTGTTTGTTAATTCAACCGAAGGTGGTGAAATTTAGATTCGCATCTTTGATCATATACGGTCAATTTAATTTTAGGCAGACATTTTAAATTTATTCAAAATATTTAATAGTTTGGGGGGGAATTTCAATTTTTTGGTGAAAAGTCAAATTCGACTACCTTGGTCAAATTTGGCCAGTTGAATTTAAGCGGTTTTTTTTAAATGGTCAAAACTAGCTGGTTCAATTTACTTTAAAAATGACTGACTTACTAAATATTCCTCCCGTATCATGACCGATCCAGAAACTAAAAGATACGACTGTGTCCTGACATATTTAGGTAAATGCGAGGACTTTTGGCCGGTCGTATTTACCTGTTTTTCTTATAGTGATAGCTCATCTAAATATGAGGGGTTTGTTAAAATGACGTAATATATAAGTTGATCCACATGTTAAATGACTTAATCAAGGGAAAGATGGGATCTAATAAATTCGACATCATAAACTTTGAAATTCTTGAAGAATTTCCCTCACCGATTTTCCAATTTTCAAATAGTTCTTGGCTAAATGATATTATACTTCATTTTGATGTCTCTCAACTTTGTTTCTTTCATTTTGTACTTAGTGGTGCAACAAACCATATGGTTTCTCTAACCCTCTCAGTTATCTACCTCTCTTTCACCTTTTTCAGTTGATGGAAGTGCTTTGGGCGTGGATCCTATCACGTTTTGCCTTTCCAATTAAAATTCAAATAAATTCTCTTGTGTAATAAAGAAATATTTAATCTCATTACATCCTTTATTTCACAAATTCCATATATTGGCATATTAGTTCTTGTATGTTCTTGCAATGACTTGGTTTGCCAAATGTTCACCGTTGTGGTGGTTAATATGTTAAGAGACACCAACACCAAAGGTAAGTCTCATGCGGAGAAAATTAAGGGTTGAGGTATTGTTTCGACCACTTCAAATTGTTTTCATCTTATATCCTTTTCATTTATGAAGGAATAATATGTGCAAAGTTTATATATTTTTTTAATATTTTTGTTTTAATAAAAGTATTGTTGCTTGATTGTCAGGTTTATTAATTATATCATTCACGAGGATTTAATTAAACATGGGTTTTTAAAATATTTTTTATTTTTGTTAAAGTATTGTTCCTTGATTAGGTTATAACTATTACAGTCATACTTGGTAAGGCTTTAAGAGGACATAAGAGAAACTGCAATAGATTAGTTATTCATTCTCCTAATTTTTGTAACTTAAATTTTAGGGAATGAGTGTACTAGTACAACGGATTAAGCATCATCTCTCCCAAGACTTTGAAGAAGGAAGACTGTGCATCTTCACTAGTGTAACAGATTTTTTCTTATGTACACACATTTGCAACATGATGCTCTATGATATGATACATTATTTCTCTACTTGTTTGGGGTCAACTTCAACTTTATACTCACATCCGTGTGCCTCCAGACTCAACTGCAGTTCAGAAGTACACGGTTTAAGTTCCAACTGTATCATTACTGCAAATGTTTGCTTTCCAGCATGGGTGATGGACCCTGGACCTGCTGTGCATTATGGGTGTAAATTATTAATATTATCAAAACAATTCCATTAGTGTTGCAACTATTCTGAATTTTCAGATGTTGCCAGTAGCCGTGAACCATTTGACCTCTGTGAACAACATTATGGAAATTCCTTTAACCTCCCAAGCCTATTTAACCAGCAGCATAATTCAGAGCACAAGTTTAATAATGTCGGAGGAGCGAGGATCACTATTGCAGGTGTCTTGAGGATGAATGAGAATAAGCTCCTGATTAGCATATCCAGACGACTGGGGCACATGGCTCCACGGGCCCACATGATGAATTGAAGAGGAGAAGTTCCAAAGGTTCATCAGATGTGAATTGAGGAGCAGTTCTCTAGGCTCATCAGATGAGTAATCCAAAAGCATGAGAATCTCTTAGGTTATTAGATTTTTAAACCAAAAATGAGAACTTTATAAGGTACATTACAAAAGGACAAGTGCAAGAGGATAATTGGAATTTAAATCGAAAAGGAGAAGGTCTAGCTGTCTGTCTCTCACATGATAACTACAAAGAGAGAAGTTTTGCAATGAATAGACACAAAGAACAGAAGCAAAACCTGTAATTAAATATCAAACATGTATAAGTATCCCACAAAAAAGCAAGCCGAGCAATGTATCACAAAAAATGGCACCAAAGTATCTTTATCTTCCAACAAGGTCGGCGATTGGCAAAGCGCTTGGTTGGAAATCTATGAATTTTCGGTTGCATTGCATATGCACATATTCCTGACAAGAAAAGAAAAAAGCTAGATGAGATTAGATGAGATTGTCAAGAAATGTATCTTTACTGCATATGACAAAGAAGCAAGGTCTATCGACTCTATAAACCACTAAAAAAATTTAATCTTTTCACGTGGTTGTATGCATGATGAAGTAGACTTTCGGTGATGGAGCGTAAAAGAAAGAATTGTAGCACGTCTATTGTGTAATGATTGATGATGATGAAGATAACTCTTTGTGTAATGATTGATGATGATGATGATGATGAAGATAAATCAACAAAGATAATAGTGGAAATGATGATCCAATCCTCGGCAAAAGTTCTTAACAAATTCCTATATGTTGACACAATTGACATCAGAACGTAGAAGCAATAGTGTAGGTGGGCACCAAAAATATACGGAGTCTCCGTGACATCTATAATGCAATAAGTCAGCTGGTACAAACAACCTTTATATGGTTATTCCTTTGTTTTGTTTAATGATCTACTAAAATTTTAGTAGTGCTTGAGTCACTTTCAAAAGATAAAAAATTCTCCCTAATTTAGGAATCTAAAAAAGTAGATGAATAATATGTTCTTACCTGTGTGCCCTTGAACTTGTTGCTGATCTTCTTCTTGTTAGGACCCTGGTTGGGTCTTGGCTTTGTGACTGTCCTTGCAGAATGAATGTTGGGTATTGGCCTTGGTGTTGCCCTTGATATTGTTCTTGTTGTAGGCCAAACAATAGAGTAAAACTACTCAAATTTCAGAAACTAAACATGTTAACATGTTGATGCTTTAAAATAATTAAGATACTAATTTTTAAAAGAAAAACAAAAAATCAAAGCAATTATAATATATTCTAAATGCATTTCTCAGTGTAAATTAATTGTGCTCATCCCGGAGACCTTAAATCTTGAAACACTACAAAGTGTCAAATTTTATTTACAATTACAAAATTGAAATCCTTAATATCATAAAATGAATCCATATATAGTTTAAGTTGGTCACATAGACATATATTTAAATATATATTTCATACAACACCCATAAAAACATTAATTAATTTCCTACAAAGAGAATAATCACATGAGAGTTAAAAGAATTATCTCAAGTTTATCATTACCTAAGCTTAGAGTTTATAAGGGATAACACAAGATTGTGGGGGGTACATGTACAAATAATACACATTTGTGTGTAGAAAAATTTTAGTGGGGTTATTAAGACATACATCTAACATAATAGAGCTAACATATGTGAATTTAAACTTCTACGGATGTTTTTAAGAAGTAAGAGTGCTAGAATTGAAATGGACGTTCTAGATTCTTCTTACCATCTTCATTTTTTAAAAAATAAATGCCAAAATAGTAATATTATAATTTGAATAAATATATTTCATAATATATAGATTTTTAAAAGTAAGTCATATGTTTGGGAGAATATTATATTGGATTTTGAAATTATACAAGTATAATCAAAATTATTTAATTTTCTATGGGAATAGAAGATGGACAATCATAGATAAAAAACAATAATTAATGTATTATACTTAGAAAAACCATCTCATAATCTTCTTCTATATTTATGTGGCTTCTCAAACAAACATTTTAAAAGTATTTTGAGGTTCTGGCGTTAAAAGAAATAAAGCTAGTATGATTAGGCTCATAAATATATTCTATTGAATATTGTATAATTTTTAAAAATAAAATACAATATAAAATATTATGGTTATAATAGTTTGATATTTTGAGTACAAACATGTAGGTAAAACATGATAATGATTTGTTAATCATGTAAATTATATAGTTATTTAAATGTTATAGGGAGAAACCATCTATACTATACTATTATAATTGATTGGTTTGGTCGGTGCTTAACACCTTCCTAAAATATTTTCTACCACCTTCCAAAAAAAATTAAACACATATAATTTATTAAAATATTTAATTTATGTATCCAACATAACTACAAACTCTATCATTTGTAGTAGTTATATCTATATTATACTACTTAAACTCTAACTTCTTTACAAACTCTACTATACTACTTACATAAAAAAATAATTATATCATTAATTTCATATTTACATTAAATATTTTATAATTTATTTTCTTTTAATGAAAATAAGTAATTTACAAAAGTATGACAAGAAATATTAAAATTACCGGGCACCGCACGGGTTATAGGATAATTTATCGTACAAAATATATATTATTAATTAATAACATATTGTTCAATTTCAATTAATTTAATAAATTATTTAATAATCTATTATTCTATTTTATATATTTTATTAAGTGTTTTACTTTTAATAAAAAAAAGGTTAATAAGAATTTGGGCGATTAATAGAGTTTGTAGTTAAATTTGATATATAAATTAATTATTTTAATAAATTATATGTGTCTATATTATTTTGAAAAGTGCTAACAAAATTTTAGAATAGTGTTAACCAAGATCAAATCAATCAATTATACCATATTTTCCTTGAAAAATGTCAAAATTAATCCGGACAACGCACGGATTATTAAATAATTTATTTATTTTTTATAAAAATAAGATTATACTAATAATAGGAAAAAAAATATTTAAAATTAATCCGTGCATCGCACGGGTTACACGCTTGTATAACATTAAAGAAGAATTCAATTATCAAATTATTAGTAACTTTATTTTCTGTGAGATACGAAATAAGGTCATATATATGTTTACTATAATATTTTTGTCCGAATTAGAAAAAAAAGGATTGAAATTTAAGTATCTAATTATAATCAATACATAAAAAAATAAGCGTGCTAAGTCCATTATTACGGTTTCAATAATTATCTTTAGTTTGGTTTCATTTGAGGGATGCCCTCAGTGTCGAGGAACACGTAATAAAATAAATATTAACTTTCTTTACTAATATTAACTTGCACTTGAATAATTAAAGAAAAAAAACCTTTTGCTTTAATTTTTGTTGATTTGTAACAAAGGGACGTTAAGTTTTTTTAGCTATGCGTGTAGGCTTTATGACCCGTAAGTCCACTCGTACAATTAGACACAATTAAAACATAAATAAGACTGAACCTTTTGAACCACGCACATCAAATAACAAAGTTTAGAAACAGTTATATATTAATACTATTTACACATGAAGATGAAAAGGAAAGCCGATCAAATTGCTCAAGAAGTATGATCAAAGAAAAAAAAATCGAAGGAAGGAATTGAAAGATGGAGAAGGGATCAGACCAAAAAGAAACAAAAAAAATAATGAATCCATGAGTTAATTTCTAGTGTTCATATACGCATTTTGAATTCAATGCCTTTCAATTTATGGGTATTATGATTAATTGATTTCAATTGTTTAGGTATAATGTAAGACTTTATTGTTAAGGTGCTTTTGTACATGTGTTGATGTACTCATACCTATCATCTCACCTATCATCTCAGTTCTTAATCCCATAATCTTACTCAGCCTCTTAATACTTAGTTATATATATATATAATGTATATGTATAACATTCCCCCGTTTATCGATCCCCATCAATGTATATTGTTACTCGAATTATGACAAATTAGCAAGCCATCTGGTTGTTTTTTAACATGTCATTGAGCCATATCAGCATTCGGTTAGTCCATTTAAATATGTTGACAATTATCATGTAAATGCAGTTAGTCGACTACAAACTTTTTGAGTTCAATTATGTTAGGGCGAAATCACGCACTAATATGCACGCAAGTATACGCGTTCGCAAGTAATATAGAATACTTTCTAGTTCGTTCCCTCAGAGACTCAGACTAAGTTATTGTCTAATTAAACTCACTCACCAATGTATGATTACTTCTCAATGTTAAGATAACACTTAAATTGTTGATTAAATATTAACTATAATTAACTACTTAATTAACCACTTAACTAACACTTCAATTTATCAATAATAAAACACTCATGAGATCACAACTTCATTATTACTTCCTTCTATAGCCATTGTTATTACCTTTAGCATGTGACAGTGGTGATATTAATCGAATAACACGAACTGATAAAAGCCAACTTTCATTGTACTAATACCATTCTACCAAGCATCCACAATTAAGATAGAAGTTGAATAGTCATCAATTATGTTGAGTTCCTATATGTCTACAGAAATTGACAACACAACGATTTAAGTACAAGTTATTCCTTTTGATTACATAAGGCAAATAAAACTGTTAGAGTTACCCACTAATCATGCACAACGTACATGAACCTATGCTAGCATGGCAAGTTCTAAATCTCAAGATCCACCGTCGCTTCACAAGAGATTAACACCCTATCTTATATGTTCGCGACGCACATAAGACGAATACGCACAACCAATACTAGATATCATGCAATCATCACACACTAAAGTATTAAACAATTAACTAAAGAATTTCATAATAAATCCGTTGCAACCCATGATCACGATTAGCCCATAATAGAACTTATCGCCATCATGGGTTCATATGAAATCATGATAAACGACACAAGAAAATAATAACTAAACTAATTATATTAAAACAGAGTACGTCACAAGAGTAAATAAGTCAAAGCAAGAAAACTAGCATCCAACGTTACAACGAAACAAGAATCACAAGAATATATGCTTCCTCTTCGTTGCGGTGTGCTAAATCGGTCTTCTTCCTTATCTCCTTCGCTTCTTGCGCAAAACACAATCTAAAACATAATCTCTTTCATATTCTCTACGAAAACGTCTCAAATCTACTTATATAATAGTCCATAAACTTAGATTACATAGAAGTTGGAAGCCAAACAGAAGTAGAAGTCTAAAATAATTCAGCTTTTTCCCGACCCTGCGCGGCCGCTCAGCATTTCTGCGCGGGCGCGCAAGGCTGCTGCGCGGCCGCTCAGCATTGCTGCGCGGCGCGCAGGACCCTACTGGAAAATTCCAGGTTTGCTCCGTTTCTTCGCCGTAATCTGCCCGTTCTTTTCCTCTCGCAATGGTGAACACATGCCAAGGCTTATTCTTGATGATTCCTCCTCCGAAATGCAACTAATACCCTGAAATGCATAAACACTAGAAAAAACGCATCAAATACACAAAATACTTGATTTCAGACACCAATTTAAGCCATTTTAAGACGTTCTAAGTGGTATAAAATGCCCACTTATCACACCCCCCAAACTTAAATCGATGCTTGTCCTCAAGCGTCACAGACTCAAAACAACTAAAAATATGCATGAATGCAATCTATATGAAAATGCAACGATCCCCCTTACTACAATTAAACAACCAATTGTCACGTCTCAACGAATGCAGTTAGACACTAAAGATCAATAAACTCATGCAAACGGACATACAGCCAGAAACGTGGTGTGTGCAAATGCTTAACAGATATGCTTCGGAACTAGACCAATTACTATGACTAGACTATCCTCAAGGCAATCCTACGATTATACAAAGAATAAAAATTCTAGGCACAAAGTGATATACAACACTACAAGAACTTTGGAGCTTACTACGGAATCGTGCTTTTTATTTACAACTCAAATGCTTATTTGACCGTGCAATGAGTGAGGTCCACAAAAGACTTATACAATAGTATCCATGTAACGAGCGTTAGGTTAGCGGATCCCAGACTCTAAAAGCCTTAGGTCACTAGCACAAAGTCCCCTAGAACTTAAATACTCGAATACCAAAGAACCCACTCTTGATCAATTATGCAAATTTTTTTTTATTTTCTCTGAGCAAGGTGCGTTTGCGCTCCATCTTGCTCAACCCTAGACTACTCGCATAACATGCGAGCCCGGCTACTAGCCATTTGACGCCTAGCCACAACTAGCAACAAATTCCATTTTACCTCCATTTTTTTTCTTTTTCATGCCTTTACCACTAAGAAACCTATTATCAAATTCTAAGCATAATAAAATAGATTATCCTCGAAAATAATCAGATCATAACAACAATCTAGCCCTTAAGCATTCTCTAAGACTTAGTGAAAATACAAGTGCTTCTAGCATGCATATCAACCTACACAACTTAATAACACTTTAATGCTATCACTACACTCGCATCAATATCACAATTCAGTCGATAAATCATGCAAAAGGGATCATGGTATATGCATGAGCTATATGATATGACAAACAAATAAAGCTATATAAAAAAAACTATATGGCAAAAATTATACAACTATATGAACTAACTATCATGAATATGCAGCTATATGACCACACACAAATATTCCCTAACTACCACCACCCCAAACTTAAAATCTTCACTGTCCCCAGTGAATGGTAGTAGAAAGGAACACAGGGATATACCTACTCGGAGTCATCATCATCATCACCCTCAGTGGGTGGAGTATCAGGCGGCGGGTATGCAGAGTCCTCACCAAAAACTGGCCACTGGATATCAGCTCCAAGGCCTCGAAAAGCAGTCCCTAACGCAAGGGTGAGCTCCTGAGCAAACCTGCTCTGCGTCTCATACATGGCATCCATCCACCGTGAAAGCCTCCTATACTGGGCATCACCCATCCCAGCACCCTCCTGAGCTCTCGAAGAACCAGCCTCACCACGCCCTGGCCTAGCCATAGTAGCACCTCGTGCTGGACGCCCCTCCTGGAAGACGATAACCCAGCCCATGCTCCTCAGGCTCACCACCGGTCCACTCCTACATCCCATTCAGAGTGCCAGAATCTATCGGAGCTGCTGACAACTGCAACTGCTCATGAGCCGGCCAGTTCACTCCTACTGCTCGGCATAGCTTCGTAACCGTGGATGCATAAGGGATGTTCATATGCTTTGCGTCCCCTCAAAACTTTAGAATTCCTTGGTAGATAAACTCACCAAGGTCCACATAGTATTCCTCATTCAGAATTCCCCACAACAACTGTGCTCTCTCAACTGTGACCTCGTGTGCATGTGAAGAAGGCAAAATATTAGCACTATAAATGCATTCCATGCACGGGCATACCTGTTCATGGCGATCGCCGGAAAGTGACGATACTCATTATTGGCTGGACTGCGGTTCCAAACTGTGCCCGGTCGACAGAGAGTCGCACAAATCAAATCCAACGTCAAAATCCTCAGCAGTCTTTTCATTCCAGTTCTCCTCCTCGGGCTTCCTCTCTCGATGTCCAATCACACGGCGAATCGCCGCAGGATGATAATCAACCGTCAGCCCACGAACTACAGAAAACCCATTCTTTTCAGCCTTCGCGTTCGCGTAGAACTCGCGAACAACACTCATCGGTACTGCTTTGGGTGACTCACAAAAAGCTATCCACCCCTTCTCTACAATCATGGGCAACAACTCACCATCCCTCCCCTGATGGTAAAAACCACCCTCTCCTTCAGAATCGGCTTCCCAACAGCCTAGTGTACTCCTCCTCCGCAGCTCTATCAGTTAACCGAGGCCTTGCAGCAGTACCCCTTGATGAATCAGCAGTAGGACTGTGCTGCTGCCTGTCAATAGTGCGTGCTCTCTTGGGTGCCATTGATTTGTGAATAAAAGTGTGTAAGAACTGATTTTTGATGTTTATGAGAGGGTTTAAGTGTAGGAAGTTTGTGGGAGATATGTAGGATAGGTGTATGTATATATAGGGTGTGGAGTAGGTTAAATTAGATTAGGAGTGGGGTTGAGGGATAAAATCATGGGGTAATGGGAAAAGAATTCGTGGGTTTATGGGCTGTGATGGGTTTTTGTGTTTTTGTTTTTTTTTTTTTCTGAACTGTAAAAAATTTTCTGGAACTCGACCCCTGCGCGGCCGCTCAGCATTTCTGCGCGGCGCGCAGCAAGCTGCGCGCGCTAGCATAGCTGCGCGGGCGCAGAGGGTCTCTGGAAAAAAAAATTTCAGCCCCTTTTTCTGATTTTTTTGTGTTTTTGGATAGGTTATTAACTTCTAAGGGTTCCTGTAACAACAATTCATGGGTTGCCTCCCACGCAGCGCTTCTTTTTCGTCATTAGCTTGACGTTCCGTACCTTTCTCAAGTAGTCAACAAAATGGCACTAACCACCTCTCGGTTTGCCATGTCCCCATAGTAGTGCTTCAACCGCTGACCGTTAACCTTGAATGCTTGGTCCGAATCATTCTCAAAAATTTCCACCGCTCCATGTGGAAACACAGTTTTGACAATAAAAGGTCCAGACCACCTTGATTTCAACTTCCCAGGAAAAAGTCGGAGCCGAGAGTTGAATAACAGAACTTGTTGCCCTGGCACAAATAACTTAGGATGTAGCTTCCTATCGTGCCACCTCTTCACCTTTTCCTTATACATTTTGTTATTCTCGTACGCTTGAAGTCGAAATTCATCAAGTTCATTAAGCTGAAGCATTCTTTTCTTACCAGCTGCATCTAAATCCAGGTTCAATTTCTTCAATGCCCAGTAGGCCTTATGCTCAAGCTCCGCCGGTAGATGACATCCCTTACCGTACACCAACTGAAACGGTGACATCCCAAGTGGAGTTTTGTATGCTGTTCTGTAAGCCCAAACAGCTTCATCGAGCTTTAAAGACCAATCCTTCCTTGACGGACAAACAACCTTCTCTAGAATGCGCTTTATCTCTCTGTTAGACACTTCCGCTTGACCATTTGTTTGCGGATGATAGGCAGTAGCTACTCGATGATTCACATTATAACGCTGCATCATAGAAGTGAACTTACGGTTGCAAAAATGCGATCCTTCATCACTTATGATTACCCGAGGCTTCCAAACCTTGTGAAAATTTGCTTATGAAGAAAATTTAGCACTGCCTTTGCATCATTTGTCGGTAAAGCTTTAACTTCGACCCATTTTGAGACATAATCGACTGCCAGCAAGATGTACTGATTATTGCAAGACGAGATAAAAGGCCCCATGAAATCGATTCCCCATACATCAAAGACCTCGACTTCAAGCATCACATTTAATGGCATCTCATCCTTCCTTGACAAATTTCCCACTCTTTGGCAACGATCACACCTTAAAACAAACTGATGAGCATCCTTGAACAAAGTAGGCCAGAAAAAACCTGCTTGCAGAATACGAGCTGCCGTCTTCTCACCTCCATAGTGTCCACCATAAACCGTGGAATGGCAGTCTCGTAATATCCCCTCCGTCTCACAGAACGGGATACATCTCCTGATGATCTGGTCAGCTCCCTGTCTAAACAAATATGGTTCATCCCACATATACCACTTCACCTCATGCAGAAACTTCTTCTTTTGAGCGGATGTCAAATTAAGCGGCATTATATTGCTGACAAGATAGTTTACAATATCTGCAAACCATGGTTCTTCCTCCTGAATTGCAAACAACTGCTCATCCGGAAAAGATTCATTGATTAACGTCCTATCTTGTGAAGTAGAATCGGGATTCTCCAACCTAGAGAGATGGTCAGCTACTTGATTCTCAGTACCTTTTCTATCTTTGATCTCTAACTCAAATTCCTGAAGTAAAAGCACCCAACGAATGAGTCTCGGCTTCGAATCCTTCTTAGAAACCAGATAGCGAATAGCTGCATGATCAGTGAATACTTACTTTCGTACCAAGCAGATAAGATCGAAATTTCTCAAAGCCAAAGACTATAGCCAAAAGCTCCTTCTCAGTAGTGGTGTAGTTCAATTGGGCCCCATTTAAAGTCTTACTCGCATAGTAGACCACATGGAAGAGATTTTTCTTGCGCTGTCCCAGAACTGCACCTACCGCATAGTCACTCGCATCACACATCATCTCAAACGGTTCTGTCCAATCTGGTGCTGTAATAACTGGTGCCGTGATCAAACTCTCCTTGAGAGTCTCGAATGCTGCCAAACATTCATCATCAAATTTGAAAGGCACATCTTTCTCAAGTAAATTGCACAACGGCTTAGATATCTTTGAAAAGTCCTTGATGAATCGCCGATAAAAACCCGCATGACCGAGAAAACTACGGATTCCTTTCACCGAATTAGGTGGGGGAAGATTTTCAATGACTCCCACCTTGGCCTTGTCCACCTCCAGACCTTTGCTAGAGACCTTATGCCCAAGGATAATGCCTTCACGCACCATAAAATGACATTTCTCCCAATTAAGCACCAAATTAGTTTCCACGCATCTTTTGAGTACGGCGCGCAGATTATTCAAACATTCATCATATGAGTGTCCAAAGACGGAGAAGTCATCCATGAACACTTCGACGTTATTTCCAATCATGTCAGAGAATATAGCCATCATACATCTCTGAAAGGTGGCCGGGGCGCCACATAACCCAAACGAAACTCTACGAAAAGCAAATGTGCCAAATGGACAAGTGAAGGTAGTCTTTTCCTGATCCTCTGGTGCAATACAAATCTGATTATACCCGGAATAACCATCCAGAAGACAAAAATACTCATGTCCCGCCAATCTGTCAAGCATTTGATCAATGAATGGGAGAGGGAAGTGATCCTTCCTTGTGGCTTTGTTCAATTTTCTATAATCCATGCATACTCTCCATCCTGTAACTGTTCGAGTAGGGATGAGCTCATTCTTTTCATTTGCGACCACAGTGATACCTCCTTTCTTAGGTACACATTGCACGGGGCTCACCCACGAGCTGTCAGAAATAGGATAAATGATGCCTGCATCTAGCCATTTCAGAATTTCTTTCTTCACCACCTCCTTCATGATCGGGTTCAGTCTTCGCTGCTGTTCCACAGTTGGCTTACTACCTTCCTCTAACAGAATTTTATGCATACAATATGAAGGACTTATCCCCTTGATGTCTGCTATGGTCCATCCTATAGCCGATTTGAATTCTCTCAAAATCCTTAAGAGCTTGTCTTCCTCACTACCTGAAAGGTCAGCTGAAATAATAACAGGTAACGTAGATGAATCACCTAAAAAAGCATACCTCAAGTGTTCAGGTAATGGTTTGAGCTCCAAGGTAGGTGCTTCCTCTATTGATGGTTTGAGCTTCCCTTCAGCATTCTTAAGGTCAGAAGTACCAAGAGATTCAAATGGTATGTCGAGCTTTCGCTTCCATGGAGAAGCGTTCAGATATTGTAATTGCTCGTTGCTATCTTCATCATCGCTGTCAAAATCCCCCACTAAGGCCTTTTCCAATGCATCAGACATTAGCATGTGATCGAGTTCCGAAGTAACGCAGAATCAATCACATCCACTTTTAAGCACTCCTCATCTTCTGTAGGGAATTTCATTGCCTTGAATACGTTGAAGGTCACATCCTGATCTTGGACCCGCATAGTAAGTTCCCCTTTTTGCACATCTATCAAGGTACGGCCAGTAGCCAAGAAAGGCCTCCCCAAGATTATGGGAATCTTCTTATCTTCCTCAAAATCCAGAATAACAAAATCTGCAGGAAAGAAGAGCTTATCCACCTTGACGAGCACATCCTCAACTATGCCCCTTGGGTAAGTAATGGAACGGTCCGCCAATTGTAGCGACATGTATGTGGGTTTTGGATCAGGCAGATCCAGCTTTTTAAAGATCGACAACGGCATCAGATTAATGCTTGCTCCCAAATCACAAAGGCACTTGTCAAAAGTTAGATTGCCAATGGTGCAAGGAATGGTGAAGCTTCCTGGATCTTTCAGTTTTGGTGGTAACTTTTGCTGCAGAACAGCGCTGCATTCTTCCGTGAGAGCAACGGTTTCAAGGTCATCCAGTTTCACCTTCCTTGAAAGAATAGTCTTCATAAACTTCGCATAACTAGGCATTTGTTCCAGAGCCTCAGCGAAAGGTATATTGATGTGAAGTTTCTTGAACACCTCCAGAAACTTCCCGAACTGTCTATCCAGCTTTTGTTGCTGCAATCTCTTAGGAAAAGGTGGTAGGATAGAGCTGTTTCTCCCCTGTATTAGCCTCAGGCAGAGTGTGTTCAACAGTAGTCTTCCTTGGTTCCGCCACTTTCTCCTTTTGCTTAGATTCTTCATCTCTAACTTCAGCTTCGACTTCTTTTGCCTTTTCAGCATCAGCTACTTTTCCAGACCTTAAGGTAATAGCCTTGACTTGCTCTTTAGCTTCCTTCCTGCCTGGTACTTCCGTGTCACTGGGAAGAGTGCCAGGTTGACGATTGAGCACTGCATTGGCTAATTGACCGATTTGATTTTCCAAGGTCTTGATAGAAACCGCCTGACTCTTGCACAACAGCTTAAGTTCCTCAAAATCAGCACTAGTAGGTGCAGCTGCACTTCCCTGTTGAGGATATGATTGCCTTGTAGCATACTGCTGTGGTTGCTGGAATCCAGGTGGGTTAAACTGTTTACTCACTCCTTGCTGATATGGTGGCTGAATAGCATTCTGATTATTCCCCCAGCTGAAATTTGGATGATTTCTGTTGTTAGGATGATAGGTCGCTGGCACAGGCTGCTGTTGTCGCTGATAATTATTCACATACTGAACAGATTCGTTGACAAGAGAACACTGATCCGTAGCATGAGAACCTGCACAAAGCTCACAAACCATAGCTATTTGATTAACTCCATACGTAGCCAAAGAATCAACCTTCATTGATAGCGCTTGGAGCTGGGCTGCAATAGCGGTGGCTGCATCAACTTCCAGAATACCTGCTACCTTGCCTGACGTCATCCTCTGAGTTGGGTTTTGATGCTCATTTGCAGCCATCGTCTCGATAAGATTATACGCCTCAGTATAGCTTTTAGCCCATAAGGCGCCTCCAGCTGCTGCATCGAGCATGGGCCGAGATTGGGCCCCCAAACCATTATAAAAACCAGTGATTACCATCCAATCCGGCATTCCATGATGTGGACATTTTCTCAACATTTCCTTGTAGCGTTCCCAAGCCTCGCACATAGATTCTGTAGGTTGCTGCGCAAACTGAGTAAGAGCACTCCTCATAGCAGCAGTCTTTGCCATTGGATAAAACTTCACCAGAAACTTTTGCGCAAGATCTTGCCACGTAGTGATGGACCCAGCTGGTTCAGAATGTAACCAGTCTTTAGCCTTATCCCTCAGTGAGAATGGGAAAAGCCTCAACTTGATAGCCTCATCAGTCACGCCATTATACTTAAAAGTGCTGCAGATCTCGACAAAATTCCTTATGTGCATGTTGGGGTCTTCAGTTGCCGCTCCTCCAAAAGAAACAGAATTCTGCACCATCTGAATAGTGCCCGGCTTGATTTCAAAGGTGTTAGCTTGAATAGCCGGATGAAGGATGCTTGACTGAATGTCATCAATTTTAGGCCGAGAAAAATCCATAAGAGCTGGATCAGCTTGAACAATACGATCTCCCATGTTTACTGGTTCTTTCTGCTCAGTTCCTGAATCCGAATCCTCAAAATCTAACTTCTCCGGAGTATCAAGAACTTCGTCTTTCTCCTCAGCTGTATCTAAGGTCCTCTTGCGAGCACGAGAACGAGTTTGCATAAACGCTTGCTAAAGTACCTGAAACACAACCGAAAAGAGTAATTAACTACTACGTCCTAATCACTGAGTCCTAATGACCAATGATGGTAAGTACATAAACTAAACAAATACGCCGAGTCCCCGGCAGCGGCGCCAAAAACTTGTTAGGGCGAAATCACGCACTAATATTCACGCAAGTATACGCGTTCGCAAGTAATATAGAATACTTTCTAGTTCGTTCCCTCAGAGACTCAGACTAAGTTATTGTCTAATTAAACTCACTCACCAATGTATGATTACTTCTCAATGTTAAGATAACACTTAAAATTGTTGATTAAATATTAACTATAATTAACTACTTAATTAACCACTTAACTAACACTTCAATTTATCAATAATAAAACACTCATGAGATCACAACTTCATTATTACTTCCTTCTATAGCCATTGTTATTACCTTTAGCATGTGACAGTGATGATTAATCGAATAACACGAAACTGATAAAAGCCAACTTTCATTGTACTAATACCATTCTACCAAGCATCCACAATTAAGATAGAAGTTGAATAGTCATCAATTATGTTGAGTTCCTATATGTCTACAGAAATTGACAACACAACGATTTAAGCACAAGTTATTCCTTTTGATTACATAGGGCAAATAAAACTGTTAGAGTTACCCACTAATCATGCACAACGTACATGAACCTATGCTAGCATGGCAAGTTCTAAATCTCAAGATCCACCGTCGCTTCACAAGAGATTAACACCCTATCTTATATGTTCGCGACGCACATAAGACGAATACGCACAACCAATACTAGATATCATGCAATCATCACAACTAAAGTATTAAACAATTAACTAAAGAATTCCATAATAAATCCGTTGCAACCCCATGATCACGATTAGCCCATAATAGAACTTATCGCCATCATGGGTTCATATGAAATCATGATAAACAACACAAGAAAATAATAACTAAACTAATTATATTAAAACAGAGTACGTCACAAGAGTAAATAAGTCAAAGCAAGAAAACTAGCATCCAACGTTACAACGAAACAAGAATCACAAGAAATATGCTTCCTCTTCGTTGCGGTGTGCTAAATCGGTCTTCTTCCTTATCTCCTTCGCTTCTTGCGCAAAACACAATCTAAAACATAATCTCTTCATATTCTCTATGAAAACGTCTCAAATCTACTTATATAATAGTCCCATAAAACTCAGATTACATAGAAGTTGGAAGCCAAACAGAAGTAGAAGTCTAAAATAATTCAGCTTTTTCCCCGACCCTGCGCGGCCGCTCAGCATTTCTGCGCGGGCGCGCAAGGCTGCTGCGCGGCCGCTCAGCATTGCTGCGCGGGCGCGCAGGACCCTACTGGAAAAATTCCAGGTTTGCTCCGTTTCTTCGCCGTAATCTGCCCGTTCTTTTCCTCTCGCAATGGTGAACACATGCCAAGGCTTATTCTTGATGATTCCTCCTCCGAAATGCAACTAATACCCTGAAATGCATAAACACTAGAAAAACGCATCAAATACACAAAATACTTGATTTCAAGACACCAATTTAAGCCATTTTAAGACGTTCTAAGTGGTATAAAATGCCACTTATCAATTACCCAACTACAAAGAAGTGAGTTCAATTATGTTTTAGCCTATTAACCAGAAATAAAGTAGTTTAGATTAAAGGTGGGAGTATATAATATATATAGAAATAGATCAGGTTTTTAATAAATATGTTTGTATTGGATTTTAATAAGCTCACTTCACGAATGTTGTTTAGCCCAAAATACCGACCAATGATTTATCTTGAATGCGACTTTAATATAGTACTAACTAACAACTTATGTGATGCACGAGTTTATATTATTGTGATATAAATAATGCAATGATTCTAATATGATTTTAGTGCGAATAAATATTATTTTAATTGGATATTAATATATCTAAATTGGATAAAAATATATACTATAAAGCACTAAAAAAATATTAATTTCCATATTAGAATTTAAGCTATCACTTTGAATTGGATTTTTAAAAAAATATGTTTTATTAGATTTTAGTAACCCATTTTTATCAAATCCATTGATTCTGAGTAGTTAATCCCATTGTAATGACCAACGCTTTATCTTAAGTTCGGCTTTATAGTAGTATAGAATATCGAACAACCCATGCGATGCACGAGCTTATTTTAATATTATAGTTGTAATGTCTGAATCTAATATGAATATATTGTGCATAATAATAATTAAAATTAATAAATCTAAATTGGATATAGATATATATTATTAAAGAATTATCAAATTATTATGATTACAGATTCTAAACTTATAATATATCACTTTGTATTAGTTTTAAGATGATTGTTTGTAATAGATCTTAATAAGCTATCATGTTTATACCATGTAAGCTCATCTTTGTATTAGATTTTAATAAGCTCATTTTCTGTCGAGGCCATAATTCTCATGAACGATTTATCTTGAGTTTGGTTTTAATATAGTAGTATAGATAACATGTGCGATGCACATACTTATTTTAATATGGATGTTATAATATTATATATAACTTTATTATGATTTTATTGTGCATAAAAATAATATTTTAGTTCGATAATAATAATCCTAATTTGGATATAGATGATAACCTATCTAAGGAATAACGAATTAT
>NW_027420341.1:0-54731 GCF_009905375.1 Apium graveolens
CGATTGGGTCATTTATGATCGTAAACATTTCCAAATGATCATTTTCTAACCAAATGCAGAGATTTATAATAGTAGACATTTCCATATGACATTTTCCCCTTTGAATCTGAGGCGGACTACCACACTGTTCCTGGGCCATAAGATTGGGACCTACAAGAAATATTACCGATTGAACTTGGTCGATTTTGGTAATATTTCTAACTGATTATATGGTTTGTTGTTGGTTTGGTTCAGTTTGAGAAGAAAAGAAAAATAGACAACTAAGGGTCGGTACTTGGTTGATTATGTACTTAAATATGACCATCCACATTGGTTGGTTATATTGGGTTGGAAATGTGAAGCCAAACCAACAATGCACAACGGTAGTATTTGTGGTGGTGACTTATGGCCTTTCCTTTCTTGTAGTGGGAATATTGAAGTGGTTCATCCTATGTTCTATGACAAGCTAAACAGACTATTAATAACCAATCTATCTACGAGTAGAGATGGGAGTTAGAAACCAAATTAACCAACTAAGAGTAATAGTATCATTACGCCAATTTTTTTTTATAAAGAGTTATATAATAAGATCTAAATTTTGTTTTGGAAATCATGTACATGAGGCTGAGGATGACCCATGAGATAATAACATTTTCTCATATAAATACAAGAGTGTAAGTTTGTAATTTTAAGATAACTTACTAGTATTTACTGAAATGGCATTAAATTTGTATGGTAAAAGTTTATAACCTCAGTGAGTTACTTGAGGTCATCCTTGGACCATTTTTCTCAAAAATATTTATTAGCGGTTGCAAAAATTAAAACATAATAAATCTAATTAAACTATGAGTATTTTAATAATAAGATTTTTTAATCAGAATTTAATTTCTACTCAAATTTATTCACAAATAGTAAAATACCTAAATTAATTAAAAATATCGCTATAAAGTAAAAAATTACGAAAATAATTATAACTATATTTTTTTGTAACTGAAAAAATCTTTTAATAAAAGTGATTAAATATTGTGTCCAAATATGAAATACCACTAAAATATTGTGCCTAATATATGTTTTTAATTAAAACTGTCTTCATAATAAATGTATTTTTTGAAAAAAGTTATGCGTTATAAAATATCCCTTCTTAGTCTTAGACTTTATAGATCTGGTTCATAAGATTGAAAAAAATTCATAATATAGGTTCTAAATAAAACTTTCAAAAAAATAAATGTATTTTTTGAAAAAAGTGTCCGTTATAAAACAAGCACTCTCTTAGTCTTAGACATTTAGATCTGGTGCAAAAAAATTAACAAACTATTAGCCAATCAGTCAGTCAAGAACAGGTACTTCTATCCTATGTAGCCAAGTTTATGTTTATAAAGAGTTATGTAATAAGGTCTTGATTTTGTTTGTTTCAAAAGGGATATAACAACCATTGTAATTGTAGGTTGAAAGAAACAAAATTCATACAGAAATGGGACGATCAAACAGTGGAGTCTCCGATTCTCTTACAAACAGTCTTTATCTTGAAGGTGAAAAAGTCCTGGCCTTTTATGGTGGCAAGTGGTATCCGGCCAAGGTATCGCACTTGCAATTTTATCTTTTAAGTTTTTCTTTATCATTGGAGTGATTCCTATCTGTTTTAATTAATGTGTGTGATTGAATTTGGGTGATTTACATTGATTGCTCATGATATAATTATATGGGAAGGGAAAATAATTGATGCATTGTTATTTCACAATTCTCTTATTGTATCGTCACATTATTTGAAGAAGTTAATACATACTTTGAAGTTCTCTTATTGTCCTCAAGAGGATTCAGATTATTTGAAGAAGTTAATACATACTTTGAAGTTGTCAAAGTGCTTTTTTCGCAAACATCATATCAAACATCACAATTTGAGGATTAAATCCCAAAGATGTTGATTTTTGCTGTGCACTTATACTATAGTGACTATGTCCAAATACATGAAATGTGCACTAAGGTATTTAGTTTTAGCTCCTCATGAAAGTCATTGTTGCATATTTATTTTTCTTTTATCATTAATATAGCGTGATTCCGTAAGCTATTTACCACCTTGCTGCATATATTTGAGCAATTGGTCAGTCATCTTTTGTGCTTTTATTGCCTTTGCATCTTTAACATTCTTTTGGTTTGCTTTTGCAATAAAAAAGGTATAAATTCTATTTTCTTTATAGGTGCGCAAGGTTGAATACGAGAAACAAATAGAGGCATGGACATATTGGGTTCATTATATTGTGAGTATTGCTTTATTAAAACCTTGTATTTTTTCATGAGCAATGAATATTATTAGTATTAATCATTTTTTAATAACCTATTGTCACTTTATATGTGCAGGGTTGGAATAAAAGGTTAGTAAGAGGAAGCACCTTACATTGAGAATAAAATACTTTTTTCTAATAAATTTTTTGTTCTATAATTTCTTTCCTTAATACGTTTGTGTTCTTGTAATTAGATCAATTATAGTAGTCTTTATATTATGTTAAATCCATTATTATCTTATTTATTATTGTTATAATAGCTAATTTGAATATTATTGAGTGGGTTACATGCTCATGAAAAGTTCTTTAGTTCAATGTTTGTTCAACTATTTTATGTTCATATTTTTTCTAATAGCTTGCTTTTTAAGCATGTTAGCCTCCTCCTAGAACATTGTTAAAAACTTTCAAACTCACAGGTACGATGAATGGATATTAGATGCTCAACTCCTCAAGAAATTTAGTGAAGAATGTTCTCAAAAGCACTTGGGGAAGCGTGGTAGATCAGCTATGGTATATTTATATGCACAAATATTTTGTATTTGTTTCAACCTCGCCTTCTTTTAATTAATATTAATACCTATGTTATGGTCACATGCAACAAGAGGTGGTTCCAAGATACACCTTGAGGTGGTATGCAAATAATAATTGTCATATTCTTAGTAAGATAAAAGTGAAGGTTCTTGAGTTATAATCCAATTTTTGAGAAAGACCGAAATGAACTCCAAGAATGCAAAGTATTTTTGCCATTCGAGGTTCAAACAATGATAAAAGACTAACACTTTGATTACAAGAGGTTGATGGTTTCAAGTTAATTATGCTCTCAATTGTTATTTAAAAATGACAAGTGCATATTTTCATGATGTTGTTAATGCTGTGATAATATCTAGTGATATTTTTATTGTTAGATCACCAATGTCACTCAATTTTTGTGCTATCCATTATATCTTGTGCCTTATTTTATATTAATAATAATTATTATCTTTTAGATCTTGGATAGACTCATATTTTAATTGTTTCTTACATTTTATTTTTCAGTCAGTTAAATGCTATTTCAATTTTTGTTATTTATCAGGAGGATCCTTTAATAATGGAGGAAAATAAGTTGAGTATTGAAATACCACAGGCACTCAAGACTCAACTTTTGAATGATAGAGAATATGTAACAAATTCATCAAAGGTACTCGAATTTCTGTTTTACTAAATTAAACTCTTCACCTCGTTTTATATAATCTTCACTGTACAAGTTTCTAACCAGGTACACATCATATTTAGCTCTAAGTCCATCCTATAATCTTAAATGAAACTATCTTATATTTTCAGTTAGTTGATATATTTTTTAAGCAAAGGTGTGGAGCAGGGGGAGTTTAGAATCAAACTCATCATCTACATTTCTTGTAAACCTCTTCTGGCACTAACTCGATTGGGAATTCTTTGATCCTAATATAATGTTAATTTAACTTTTTCGAAATTTTTCAGTGATATGAATTAGCTCCCTTGAACTGCCCTTGATATTATACCTTCATAGTTAGTGTACCGTATGTGATCTATGTATCCTTCATACTTATATCCTTGCCTGGTGACTTACAGCTTGTTGGGCTCCCGCGTTCTCCCAGCGTCGATGGCATTTTGAAGATGTTCAATGAGTTCAGGGTGAATGAAGATGAGGAGTAAGTTTCTTATTTATAATTGATGTTAGTATTGAATTATTTGAGAATATGTGTGCTTAGGCTTAAATCCTACAATGTATTCTACAACAGTTTGTTCTTTATATGTAGGTCAACATCAAAAAGAAATAACTGACTTTTACTTTCAGTGATATAAAAAAAATATTTGATGTCACTAACTTTTGTTGTTTTATTTTGTAATATTCTTTATATATAGTTCCACGGCCTAGGTGTTTCTGTTGATCTAGAAGTCATCTAACTTCTGACATGCTTTGCTTTGGGGTTAAAGGTTAAGAGAGACAATTCCAGAAATCTTAAAAGGTTTGTGCAATTACTTCAACAAAGCGTTGTCCACAAAGCTTCTCTACAAAACTGAGCTCCAGCAATATGACGAAGTGCGTGCAAAGAATATCCAGCCTTCAACCATATATGGAGCTGAACATTTTTTGCGTCTTTTTGGTAAGCTAGACAATTCTTAGAGAGCTATTTAGATTATTTTAAATGAAGTTTCATGGTATTTTCTTTTCTATACATGCTATTTTTTTTTAATTTAATATGGTGGCTAGGTACTATAATTGCTTGCAGAGACTTTGAAAGCATCAGTTTAAATAGTATGAAACTATTTCATTTCAAGACCTATCATGCTACTAGACTTTTTGGCTATATATAAATGACAAGAGTTTCAGACATAGACAAGTTTGCCTGTACCTCAAATCAAGGCTTTTATGATGGGGAATTCTTTAATGTTAATTGATCATCTATTTCAATTACAGTTAAGTTGCCAAGGTTCTTGCGTGCTGCTAACATTGACGAGGAATCACTGCTGAAACTTCAACAAGAGATAATTGAATTGCTGAAGTATGTCTCTTTCTTTTGATTAACTGCATTGCAGAAGATTTCAGTTTTTACTAATTCTACCAACAAAGGCTGCCGTCCTACAGTTTATATTAACTTTCTTCAGTCTATGGTCCTATAATTTCTTTTTATTCCAAAATAATGAGAGCATGTTGGCTTTGTTCCTCAATTTGCTTTGCTGAGCCAATACTAATAAACAACACTAACCATATTGTGTGCAGGTTTTTGGAGGCCAATCAGAGTACATTTTTCCTTTCTAGCTACTCACAAGAACCATGAAAATTTGGATATATACCTAGATGAAATAAGAAATATTGAACTAAGATGCTTTTATTTTACTTACCAAATATTGAACTAAGATGCAGTTACCATATGCTGAACACTTTTATTTTAATTACCAAATATTGAACTAAGATGCTTGCTGTTTTTTAGCTATATAGCTGGCAGGAGCATGTGTTGTTTGTCATTGGCTTGTTATGTGTTAGTAGTTTATTTAATCAGCAATTTGGTTTACTAGTTTATTTAAGCACCAATAGCATGATGTAATTGGCAGTTATTTATTAGTGTGTATTTTTAAGATGATAATAATATTTAGTGGTTGTTAAGGAAAAAATAATCATATAAGCTAAGGCTGATAGTATATTTGTTCTTAGGAAAAAAATACACCATTGAACATATACCTTAACCATCTTTTACTTAATATGATAATAATATTTCGTGATTGTTAGCAAAAAAAAAAATTAATCATATCCTAAGGCCAAGGTAGAAGTTCTTTTGTTAAAAAAGGTAATTAAAAATAAGTATAAAAATTGTCTAAAATACCTACATTTTAAACTTATTTAAAAAGTATATTAGTTAAAAATTTATTTTCAAAATAATATTTTTGGAAAAAAAAGAGAATAAATCCGACCACATAAAAGCACCGCACGAAAATTCGGCAAATTAAACCGACTGACCGCGTAATCGTCGGTTATTACTGTATGAATCGACAAAATCATACCGTTTTTGATGACGTGGCAACATTAAAATCGAGCACAGAGATGTGGTCGATTATATTGCTGAAATGGCACGAATCACACTGACCCTCGATCATGGTTGATTATGAGTTTACCAGAAAAATATTAAAAAGTGATTTTATTTAGAAAAATTTGTACATTTTTACCATGGAACAACATAGTTTTGTACGAAAGTCATAACTCAAGGATAGCCGGTTTTAAGCTCTCATATCTCCAAATGAGTAGAAATTGAAAAAAAGAAAAGAATAGAAAGAATTGAGAACGAGAAGTGATACAAACATATAATGTAAATCTTTTCTTTTTTTTATTTTTATTAAATTTGTGTTTGTATGTGTGGGTGTGTATTACTTGTTTATGTTTATGTATTAAATATGTGTGTATTTACATTAAATGCATATTTTTCATGAAATACTTGTCAAATTACTTGTTTAATTTATAAAATGTTTGTATGTAGATGACAAACATTGATCGAAGTTGGATTGGAAATCACGTCGTTAACTCCCATATAGAGAAGTGGTGTAGATTTTTTTTTTAAATTTGCAAGAAAAAATGGAAAGAAATAAGATGGTAGAATGAAATGTCCTTGTAAATATTGTAAGAATTTGTATTGGTTAGATATTGAGGATTTTAGATTTTATTTGCTCGCTAAAGGGACACTTGAGGGTTACATCATATGGATGTCGATCATCGAAAAAGTGGGAAGGAAACGTTGTCGAACATCACATCATTATTGTATTTCGGAACCTCTTAGGGTAGAACAACTAGTAGATTTGAATGCGATGTTGAACGATTTTTCCAGAAGAAATCGTGAATTTTATGATACCGTGGATCGGGGAACTAGTAATGTAGAAGAAGATGGAAATGATATTGCCAAAAATTTGTATAAATGATTGTTGAAAATGGAGAACCTATTTATCCCGGTAATACAAAGTATACAAGAATAAGCTTTACTATGAATTTTCCAAATTCAAAAATAACTCACAGTATAGTAATATAGCTTTTGATAGTTCGCTTAACCTTTTCACGGATGTGTTACCAAAAAAACACACGTTTCCTCAAACTTATTTTATAATGAAAAAGATTATAAAGGGTTTGAGGGTTGAATATTGAAAATTTATTTATGTCAGCACGATTGTATGTTATTTTATGGAGATGTGAAGGATAAATTTGTGTGTGATATATGTGGTCAAGATCGTAATCGAGATGTTTCGAGAAAAGATGGTAAGAAAATACTAAAAATTCTTAAGACATTTTCCTTTTGTTTCCTCGACTACAACGTATGTATATGTCATCGGATACATCCGATCATAGGAGAAGGTATAAGAATCGTGATATAAAGATAAAGAAATCAGTCATCCTGCAGATGGAGAAGAGTGGAATCATTTTGACCGTTGATATCCATCATTTGCTCAAGAGATTCGCAATATAAGGTTTGGCCTTGCGACCGATGGTTTCAATCCTTTTGGCCCTACCGGAAAAAAACATAAAAAGTGTGTGGCCCTTGACTGTAGTTGCTTATAATCTTCCACCATCGACGTGTATGAAAAGGCCTTATATATTTATGACCGATATATTGCTGATTCCGAATAGCATTGGTAAAGATATTAATATTTGTCTAAGGCCTCTCATTGCCTCATTTATGGATCGATGAAAATGACAAGTCGCCTAGCGCACCTTATTCTTTCACTAGAAAATAACTTAAACTTTTGTGTCAATGGATAAGTTCTTTGAAACTTCTAGATAGCTAGTCTTCAAATATATCTCGTTGTTACAATAATGAGAAGTGTATATTTTATGAATTTAAATCACGTGATTGTTATATTTTTGTAAAAAACTTATTATCTCTTGCAATTCGTGAACTTCTATCGACACCTATTGTGGATGCCATCACGGTAATTTCAAAAACAAAAATCATATTTGCGGTCATAGGTGGTTACAAAAAATGATTTGAAAATAATGGAAAAAATCGGTTCTTAAAGCATTGTGCTTGTTAGAAACAAATTTTCCTAAAAGTTGGTTTGATTTGATGGAACACTTGATTATACATTTAGTGGAAGAAATTAGACTTGATGGACCTGCTTATTGGTATTGGATATATCTGATTGAGCGTTTTTTCGGGAAACTTAAACAAAAAGTCAGTAATAAAGCAAGAGTTGAGGGTTCAATTATCGAACATATGGAAGAGGATATTCTTGATATTTGTTCTCTTTTTCTTTACCTCTGATTCGGAGATTACTTTGCATCGTAATGACGTTTTGTTTGACGTACAAAATTCCGATAAATTAAAAGTTTTCAAAGAATACGTTCTTCTAAAATCTCCTGAAGTTCAACCTTACCTAAAGTACGAAGATCTTACCATAAGAATTTAAAAGGACTATGAATGAGCTTAAAAAAGAACCAAGAAAATGGAAAGGGACCGGGGTGTCCAGGTTGTTGTTAAAGCCATCATATTGGTCCCTTTTATTTTGGAAAGATATGTTGAACAATTGGGAAACCAATAAGGGACATTCACATTTGTCATCCTCGGAGCCGCTAATCGTCAACTCTTAAAAAGGTTGCATAGTGCCGATGCCCGGTCATTCAATACCATATGGGAGTTATCTTATTTAAACATCTACGCACACACTCAAGTTTTTATTACCAAACTATATATGCTAATATAATTAATTTATTGATATTAAGGAAATTATAAAGCAAAACAAGAAGAAATCAACCAGACTTGAGGTGTGGGATAAATGTCATAAGAGAGTCGGCTCTGATCCATAAAATCTCATCTACACTACTCTGCATGCCATGCACATTGCGGTAGTTATTCAAATAGTTTTAGTGTACATGCTTGCTTGTTTATATTATAAGTACTACAATTTTCTTTTGTTATAATTTCACTTGAAAACTGTGCAGGAATGCTATGTCTCTATACTTGAGTGGATGCACTTGGATATTACTCAAACAAGTATGAGGGATGACCTATAGGATCAGTGGATGGAAGCAACGGGGTTCCTCGAAGGTGAAAATGCTCGAGCCACTGACCTCATTCCTACACAACTACACGCTATAGAGATTCCACCAGAGGCGAAGCCGACTCATTCTCATCCGCGCCAATCCACATCGATTCGCTCATGAGATATTCGATGAGGAAATACCCACATTTGCACGCACCGCCCTCTTCTAACCCAAGTCAGAGGCTGCAATGGAATAATCTCATTGGTAGTGAGGTTGTTCACATTGTCGGAACATTAATTGAAGATATTGTCGAAAAACCTAAAACGCAGGTTCAACAGGTATATTGTAAATTTAATTTTATTCCTGCTTTTAAATTGGTTTATACAGGTTTATATATTTATATAGGAACAACTTTATTTGGAGGTTTAAAATGATTATACCACCGAGGATGAGGCTTCGAACAATGAGGATGGTCGCGGTGGTAATTATAGTGGTGGTTGTGCTGATGTTGGTGATGGTGGCCAAAATAATGATGGTGGATCATCTTCTTCTGTTTCTTTGTCGGATTAATTATAAAGTTCTATGAACTTTAATTAATTTAAAAATCGGAACTTCTGTTGTAAGTTAAGACAATTTTGATGCACCAGTTTGTTGGATGTCCGGTTATATCATCCTTAAAATTGGTATTATCTCGGTTTGTAATGAAATTTAACTTTTTCTCGCTTAATATTTATCATGTATGTTTGTGAATATTTATTTTATTGGTTGAATGTTTTGTAGGTTGTTTGTGTACTTGAATTGCATTGTTGGTTTTGAAATTGTATTATTGGTTTTGGAAATCCATTTTTGGTTTTGGAATGGCACTGCAGGAACTGCAGAAAACCATTATTTTTTTGTCTAAAAAACCCAAAAAAGCGACCGACCTAAGACATAACCGACCAAATTTTACCATAAATATACAGTAAAAACCGACTACCAGAATACATAAATGACTGTATTAAAGAGTAAAACCGACCGTATCCTTAAATGTTTGTCGGTTAAGGTTGGTCGGTTAAGGTTGGTCGGTTATTGACATGTATAGCCATATGTACAGAAAAGACCCCACTTTCTATATATTGAGGTGGGACATAACTGACTGAGGTTAAAAGGGTTCAACAGGACCAAATGTTATAACTGACTAGGCTTAAATCGACCATATAAATTTGACATTTTTAGCTTTTTAACCGACCAATTCTTGATAAAACCACAATATTGATGCAAAAGGTTTGATAGAAGGTTTTGAAAAACAACATAAGGGAAGGCTATAATATGGAATGTTTAGGTTTTTGAATTGTACTGAAAGTTTGCATTTTTGTAGTTTGTTAAATTATGATAGTGATGTAGTGGCTCATAATAGTCAAATTAAAAATTTGGTCACAAATATTAATGTTGATTATGTGAATATTAAGGGGGATATTGGTAGCTGATGAAAATAGGGTAGTCTAAAGCATACCTAAAGGTAGATCATGATAATAGGATAGTTTTGAATTGTATTTTCCTACCAGGTATTTGGCTTCAAGTGGCGAAACACATTAATTGTTTTGTGCTCTAAAACTGTCAATGTCATGCTTAAAAATTTGACATCTCCAAATTAGTTCAATAACAACGAAGCTAAGCTTTATATAAAAACTAAAAATTTTAAAATTTATGCATCTTGTGGTAATGCAAGCGCGTGTTGCAGATGTTAGAGAGGATTGTTAAACTGTTGCATTTATATAAAAATTCTCATTGAAAAAGATTAGTACATGAATTTCATTTTAACATAATAATGTTATTTATTTGACATTATATATGACTTTTATTTCGTCAGTGTTTTATATTCGAATGCTTTGTATTAGTTTGATAATGATAATCAAAGTTTTGATTATTTATCTATGATTGATTCGGCTTATTTTTGTTTTGGCATGTATGTATGTAGTTTATATATATAGACATCATTTATATATTTTGTTTATTGACATCGTTCTTATTTTTTACATCGATTATTAACGGATATCTTAGTACGTGTCTAAGATATCGGATAGTAAGTAATGTCTTTGTATGTTTAATACATCAGTTATTTAGTTAGAAATGATGTATTATAGAGTCTTTCACATAGTACAGAACCGATGTCAAAAACAGAGACTTTTAACTACCACTACGCCATAAACGACCTTATACAACATGATTAAGTGATGTTGCCGTAGAAAATTTTACCATATCATTATGATAATCTACCCTATTATAATATGTTTTTATTATATTAGCATAGGTTGTTAAAGTGTTGCCAAGCCATAGTATAAACTAAAATATTCATTTTTATTAAAAAACAATTAAAATTCTGCTGAGTAGTCACACGTGGGTCCCACATGGGGGTTCCCAGTTGCTGACATGACCCCGGTGGGTCCCATCTGTGGGCCACATACTCCCCACGTTGCTGACGTGGCAGCTTTGGTCCCCACATGGGTGACACCACACTGCTGACGTGGCTGGTGGGTCCCGCATGTGTGCCCTACATTGCTAACGTGACAGTATGGTCCCCATATATGGGCCCCACATGCTGACGTGCCAGTTCTGGGCCCCACACTATTGACGTGCCAGTTGGGGTTCCCACATGGCTGAAGTGGTGATTGTGGTCCCCATCTGGTGGGGCTCCACTAATGACATGGTGAAGGGTACACTCTGCTAATGTGGCCACAGGTGGGACACATTTGTGGTGAGGTTGAAGTACTATTGAAGGTTAAATAAAAATTTTGCACAACCTGGTAATTGAACCCGTGACCTCCCACATAGCAATATGAGGTGCAATTCACTACACCACAGATGAAAATGTGTTTTATACCACATTGTTTGAATGTAATCTTATACAAACAATTGATTTTTACTTAAAAGAAAAGACTCCTTAATTGACTCCTTTAATTTTTTTAAATTAAATTTCGATGATTCATCCATACAGATGTTAGAAACTATCTACTTTAGGGGTGTACCATCATATTTAGGATTATACATATATATATATATTGTGAGATAATATAGCAGTCAAAGTAGTCAGAATAAACTAACCCCAAAACTGCGCTATTGTGCCGAATAAAGTATCGATTTTTTTAAAATAAACTTTCGACGATCCCTCCATACGGATGTTAGGAACTATCTATTTTAGGTGTGTACCATGAAATTTAGGATTTTATATATTTAGTTTGTGAGATATTATAGCAATCAAAGCACTCAAAATAAACTAACACCTAAACTGCGCTATTGTTGCAAATGAAGTATCGATTCTTTTAAAATAAAATTTCGATGATCCATCTGTACGGATGTTAGAAACAATATATTTTAGGGGTGTAACATAATTTTTAGGATTTTGTTAGGTCACACACACTGTAGAAGGGGGTTGAATACAGTGTTTACTACAATCAAATCGAATATAAGAACTCAAGTAATAGAAAATAGATTTTATTGAACACAATAAAGTCTATTACAATATGGAACTATCCTCTCTCAGTGATGAACTAATTATTACGAGAGCTGTTAGGGTTACAATGAATAATAACTTCGATAATGATAACACATATAGTGTAAACCCTATTCCTGTGTTTATATACTACACAATTACAAGATAATGTTCTAATTGATATGGAATATAAGTTTGCTTCCTAAAATATATCAACTAGTTATTTTTCTTCCAAGTATTCTATTTTTCATAGAATTCCTTCTTCATGCATATTTCTTTATGTCTTAGTCTCGATCTTCTTTCCTTTCAATCAACCGCCTGCCTTATCTGAAAGTCTCCTTAAGTCCTGATATTATCTCCTGATAAATATCTTCTGATAACTTAAGTTCTGATATCTTAAGTTTTTTCTTCATTATAAGTGTTGATTTCCAGTTAAGTACTGATTTGTCATGTTAAGTAAGATCTGAAAAATAAACACAAATCGTATTACATATGACATCACAAATATATCTAACGATCTCCCCCAACTTATAAATTAGCATAATATACAATTTTAACAAATATTTGATGATGTCAAGAATATTAAGTACAAATACATGAGAATTTGACTAGATAACTACAACTTACAGTCCTTTTAGCTTTACCATCTTAAGGTCTGATAACAGCTTCAGTCTGTACACACTTCAGAATTTAAGCAGTTGTAGATCTTTGACTTGGCTTCAATTTCTGATCTCTTTGATGTCAGGAGTTGTTCTGAGATAGTTCTTCAAAAGACATCTCTCACCATATTCAAGTTCATTAACCATCCTCCTTTTAGCATTTATCAATTCAGTTGTATCTTCACCAGTTTGAAAAATAGCTGCTCTGAGATCATTTATCTTAGCTTTTCATATCTCCTGATCTAGTCTAATCAGATATGCCTTGTCAGACTCTAAATTGAATTCCACAGCCTTATAACCCAGAAAAGTAGTTATAATCTTAGTAGAGTTAGGGTTCATTTTAACAATATCACCTTTGTGATCTCTATACTTGGGACAATATGTGCTATCAGACTTTACAGAATAAAGCTTCTTCTGTCTTTGAATTTGTGACTTTAAATAACCTGCAGCACTATCTGTTAATCTGTTTCTCACTTGAAGTAGGAATAGGACATGTTCCAGTTCCTCAAAATACTTCAGTGGTATAGCATTCTGCCTGATATGGTATACCCTTCCATCTATCATAAAATATAACAAGATATGTTTTTTCAAAAAGGTATGGTAAACCATTTGTACAGATTCAAGTCGATTCAATCTTTCAGGAGTTGCTCCAACACCTTGTTCACTTAAGGAAGTTGGATCATTGGTAGTGTTATGTACTATTCTTTCATCAAAACTACCCAATCCATATTTATCTCTTGCTTCCTTTCCTGTAACAACTCTTGCTTCAAAACCACTTGTTACAGTCTTCAAAGATTGAGTATGTTTAGCTTTGGTGAATCCTGGTTGGAGTATCTTTGAAGGTATAACATGAGCAATGTCAGAGGATTCCTTTTCCTTATCATCTGATATCAAGCCAACTTGAGCTATACAAGAGGTTGCTTGCTTCTATGTCATATCAGAACTTATTACATCTTGACTCTGAACAACATGAGCCATGTCAGAGGTTGTTTGAAAAATCTTCTTTTGCATCAGAGTAAGACTAGCATCTTCTTCATCAACAATTATTTCTTCATCCATGACTAGCATATAAACCTTTACAGGTTTATTAACTTTTTCTTTACCCTTGGACCTTGGATCAATTTCAACTTGTGATTTGGCTTTGGTTGCCTCGGAATTTGTTCTTTCTTTTATCACAATACCCTTAGGCTTTGGAAATTTCTTTTCAATAACAGAAGCTTTAGATTTTATCTTGACACCTTCTGCTTTGAGTCTAGCTTCTTCTTCCTTTAGACTCTCAAAGTCCATTCCTGTATTTTCTTTAAGAAATAACTGCTTTGAAATTTCTTCATCAAGTTCCAGATGTTCACCAGAACTTATCCTTTTACCAGAATCAGAACTTATTCTTCTCCTAGTATCAGAACTTATTCCCTGACTTGTAATTCTAGCTTTACTTGATAAAAATCCTTTGCTTTGACCTTGACCTCTACCCTTATCAGAGTTTCCCTGGTCATCATTTCCATCATCCTTTCCCTTCAGTGTCTGAATAGATTTGCATTTGGACTTAATCACTTTCTCCCCCTTTTTGGCATCAGCAGGTAAAAGAAGAGAGATAAGAAATTCCACTGAGGATTGGATCTCATTGAGTTGAGTTTGGTGAGAAGCTTGATTCTTTAAAATTTCATCAATCTGAGTTTGTTGCTTCTCCTGAATTTTCTCAATATAGGTAATTCTGTCAAAGGTTGGCTTGAAGAAGTTTGTTAGAGGAGAAACACCAGTACCATGGAGTGAAACTCCTAGAGGAAAGGAGTGGACTAAAGAATGGAACTCAGTTAGTTTTGTTCCTTCTGAAAAGATTCTTGCTGAGCATCTGGCAAAAGCTGATGAAATGCTAATAAATGATGATTTCAAGGCACAACTGAGAGTTACTGTATTGAGTACAAGGCACCTTCAAGGTCAACACTCAACAACTCATGCCAAGGTGAATAAAATTCAAGAAACCTTGATCCAGCAAGATATGAATATTTGTTAAAATCTTGGCTTCATAAATGTTACCATGCCTATATCCTTTCAGAACAACTTGCATATTGATTTGCTTACAACTTCACAGTGTTCTTCAAAGAAATCCACATGATAACCTCTGTCACAGATTTGACTAACACTCAGCAGATTGTGTTTAAGTCCTGAGACCATAGCTACTTCTTTAATGATGATATTCCCAAGATTAATATTTCCATATCCCAATGTTTTTCCAATATTGCCATCTCCATAAGAAACACTTGGGCCAGCTTTCTCCACAAAGTCTGATAGCAGGGCCTCTATTTCCAGTTATATGTCCTGAACATCCACTGTCCAGAACTAAGATGTTTTTCCTGTTGCCCTGCAATCACAAAGACCACTAATGATTAGTTTTAAGGACCCAGACTTGCTTGGATCTTGTGGCCTTATTAAGTTGCTTAACATTTGCAGCGGATTTTGCATCAGAGTTTATGTTAACATTTTTCTTATCAGCATTTACACTATTAGACTTTGTATCAGAACTTACACTAGAAGGAACAATGCCAACTTTCTTTAAAGAAGGTTTTATTTGATATAATCATAGTACAAACTATGATATTCCTTACAAGTATAAATGGAATGCCATAAACTACCACAATGAAAATAAGGATTATGTGGCTTATATCTAACAAACTGACTCTTAACTCCTGACTTTGAAGGTAAGGAGTTTATGTTCTTATTCTTCCTACAAAAAGAAGCCAGATGGTTAGAACTTCCACAGTTATGACATGTTTTTCTAGGAGCATTAGGAACAGGCTTATAATCATTGCTTTTATTCACACCTTCCTTTCCATTCCTATTTTTCCTAGGTGATTGAACCTTGTTTACATTCTTAACATCTTTCAGCTTATGCTTAAGCTGCTTCTTCGTCATTAAGCCTGCGTTTACTTCAGTTATCATTTCCAGTTTTAGTTTGTCAGAAGTTAATTCCTCTTTAACTTCTGATTTCTTAGTATCAGACTTTACAAGTACAAACTTAACAGGTTTTAGATTTGGCTTTTGTTTAACAACTTTAGGCTTAATTTCTATAGTTCCTTTATCATTCTTATCATCTCCATAACCTAAGCCCTCTTTCCAGTTCCCACTACTTAACAAATTCTGAGTTGTTCTGCCAGAGTTAGTCCAAGTCCTGATAATCGCTCTTTCCTTTTCTAGCTCAGTTTTTAGAGATTCATTCATTTTAAGTACTTCATCCCTAACATAGAAAACATCATCTCTATCTTTCTGAGTTTGATGAAATATGACTAACTCTTTTTCTAAATAATCATTCTTATTTTTACAAGCAAGATTTTCAGAAGTTAATCTTTCACATGTTAAAGTTTGATCTCTATAACTAATGAACATGGTTTTAAGATATCTTCTCGACTCATTAATATCATCAGTATGAAAGGCATAAGTAGTTTGAGGTACCTTTAACTCAGCAGCATCAGAACTACTATCAGCATTTGCCATCAAGGCATAGTTCTCCTCACTTTCAGAATCTGAAGTGTCTGTCCAGCTTTTCTTTTGTATGAGAAGATCTTTGCCTTTGTCACTCTTCACTTTCTTGCAATCAGGAGATATGTGGCCTTTCTCACCATAGTTGTAGCATTTGACATTTGTGTAATCTCCTCTGTTAGACTTTCCTCCTTTGCCTTCAGACTTTCTGAAATTCCTCTTATCAGAATTTGCACCTTTCCTGGAAAGCTTTTTTCCCTTCCTGAACTTCCTATATGTAATCCCTATGATTATTTCACCAGAAGAGCGCACAGCTTCACAATCTCTTCATCAGCATCCATCTCAGGAAAGCTTTCAGTTTCTGAGTCATCATCACTATCAGAACTTGATGACTCAGTATCAGATTTTGTGATGAGCGCTTTTCCCTTGCCTTTCCTTGAGGTAGCTGCCTTGTGGGATTCTTCTTCAGCCTTAAGAGCAAATGTCCTTGACTTTCCTCCTTTCCTCTTGCTTCTTTGTTCCATCTCAAGTTCATGAGTCTTGAGCATCCCATAAATTTCATCAAGAGTTGTTTCTTCAAGATTATAGTTATCTCTTATAATTGTTGCCTTCAAATCCTAACTTTCAGGAAGACCTAACAGGAATTTAAGGTTTGAATCTTCAATATCATACTCCTTATCAACCAGTGACAAATCATTCAAGAGTTTGACAAATCTGTCATATAGATCAGTCAATGACTCGTTAGACTTTGAGTCAAAGGGTTCATACTCTTGAGTGAGTATTGCTTTCCTAGTCTTCTTAATCGAATCAGTTCCCTAGCACCTTGTCTCTAACGCATTCCATATCTCTTTTGCAGTCTTGCAGTTAATTACCCTGTTCGACATTACATTATCAATGCCACTATGCAGCAACTGTCGTACCTTAGCATTCTTAGCAATTGATGCGATATCTTCAGCAGTGTAATCACTCTTCTACTTTGGTACAGACTTTGCTGCTTCACATGTAACTGCAACTACAAGTTTGTTTGGCTTGTGAGGTCCTTCATGGATTCTGTCAAGATATTCCGGATTAGTAGCTTCCAAAACATAGTCATCCTCACCTTCCATATGGGATATTCAGATGGTTTCAGTATGGGAACTCTAATGGTCTCATATCGAATGTGGATTTGAGTCTTTGGAGGTTCTTTAGTTTTGGTGGGTTTGGTTGGAGTTTCTGCTTCAAACATGATTATTTTTGGATCTTAATATGTTTGTGTGTTAACAGATTTGCTTTGATACCACTTGTTAGGTCACACACACTGTAGAAGGGCGTTGAATACAGTGTATAGCACAATCAAATCGAATTCAAATAACACAAGTAACATAAAACAGACTTTATTCAATGCAATAAACTCTGTTACAATATGGAACTGTCCTCTCTCAGTGATGAACAAATATCACGAGAGCTGCTAGGGTTACAATGAATAATATTCTCGATAATGATAACACTTATAGTGTAAACCCTATGTCTGTGTTTATATACTACACAGTTACAAGATAATTGCTAATTGATATGGAATTGAATTCTGCTTCCTAAAATATATCAATCAGTTATCTTTTCTTCCAAGTATTCCATTCTTTATAGAATTCCTTCTTCATGCATATCTCTTCTTACGTTTGTCTCAATCTTCTTTCCTTTCAATCAATCGCCTTCCTTATCTGAAAGTTTCCTTTAAGTCCTGATATTATCTTCTAATAAATATCTCCTGATCCTTAAGTATTGATCACTTAAGTTCTGGCTTCAGTATAAGTGCTGATTTCAGTTAAGTACTGATTTGTCCTGCTTAAGTAAGATCTAAAAACTATACATAAATCATATTAGTCATGACATTATCAAATATATCTAACAAGAGGACCTCCACCAGCTGATCAAGATTCCACTGGGCATTCAGATACAGGTGGCCCATTCCAGTCCACATTGCACCCAGTTCCTTATTACCGGTATGAGGCTCTTTTATTGGAGTGTGATTCCATATTGGCCCAGATCCGAGAACTGCAGCATATCATCAGGACTACTGATGTTGATCATGGTGTGAGGGAGCTTCAGGAGGAGATTAATGTGAAATGCAGGATTCTTGAGGCTAGGCTACATGGAGCTACATTACCTGGCTGAGGCCCTGATGCACTTATGGGATGGGCTACTGAGGTGATGAAGGACTTTGAGAGCCTGGGAGGACCAGAGTTTCCTTGGAGTTGAGTCAGAGATCCAGAGATAGAGATGATGATCAGTGTTATTTTGATGATGTAGTATGTACAGTAGTGTGTAGTATGTATCTGTAGACTTTTGGGTTGTATTTATATACTAAAGCTGCTGACTAGTTAGTAGGTTGTTGTACCTTTTTTCTTTTACTTCCGAAGCATCTTTACGCTTGTACTACCCAAAACTTTTGATATATATATACCAGTACCTTTTCTTTTCCAGAAGTGTCATTTATTTTACTGCACCTGTTTTACTTTACCTTATTTATTGCACCAGTTATACCCTTGTGATACCATGTACCCTATTTTCCATAACTGTTTATATTCTGTAAAGAATATTGCAATTTATTTAGTTCAACTGTTACAACCGTTTTAAAATAGAGATTTTGTTTTACAAACTTTTCTTTTATGAAAAGGATTTGATTTAAAAGCTAAATAAGTTGTTTGATTCTTTACAAAAAATGCCTCCCAGAAGAAATACTCGCACCAACACCCAGAATGCAGAAACCAAACAACAACAATAACAACCAAGATGATACAAATCAGAATGTGAACCCAGGACCTATAGACCCAGCAATAGCCCAGATTCTTCAAATCTTGGCCCAACAAACAGTTCACCTGGCACAACCACAACAAAGACAAACCAATCCCCAGGTAACTTTCAAAACTTTTCAGGCAGTAAACCCACCAGAATTTAAGGGTTCCTTAGAGCCGATTCAAGCAAATGTTTGGTTAAAGGAGATAGAGAAGGCATTCATTTTAGTGAAAGTGAAGGAGGAATAGAAGGTTGAGTTTGCAAGTTACTATTTGAAGAATGAGGCCACATATTGGTGGGAGATGGTAAAGACGTTGGAAGGTACAGATGTTATTACTTGGGGGAGGTTTAAGGAGTTGTTTTTAGAAAAGTATTTTCCTCAGTTTGTCCAAGATCAGATGAAGCTGAAGTTTTTAGAATTAAAGCAAGGGAATATGTCGGTGACGGATTATAAGAGTAAGTTTGAGGAATTGTCAAGGTATGTGCCGTCATATGTGGATACTGACACGAAGAAGGCTAAAAGATTCCAGCAAGCTTTGAAGCCATGGATCAGAGGGAAGGTAGCCATTTTTGAATTGGATACCTATGCAGGAGTTGTACAGAAGGCTATGATTACAGAGACAGAGAGTGAGATGTCACAAAAGGAGAAAGAAAGCAAGAAAAAGAAATTTGAAGGGAATGAAGGTTAGTCACAACCAGGAAAGTTTCCAAATTTTAAGAAGGGCAAGTTTCAGCTAGGGAGAAATTTTAATTTCAAGAGAAAAAATACAGGCGACGGAGGCCAGGGCAACCGTCCAGTTAATGCGAATCAGGCAAATCAGTTGAGGTTAACTTTTCTAGATTGTCAGGTATGTGGGAAGAAGCATGGAGGAGTTTGTAATAAGTTAAATGTGGTTTGTTTTAAGTGCAACCAGAAAGGGCATTATTCAAGGGAGTGCCGAAATCAGCCAGCAAAAGAACCAGCAAATAAGGATCAGCCTATTCAGAATCCAGCTGTTAAGGTTCCAGCCATTGGATTTACGTGCTTTAAATGTGGAAAGCCAGGACATATGGCTAGGGATTGCAAGACACCAGCCCCAGTCAGTAATGCATTGAGGATTATGGGATCTACCCCAGCAGTGAATGAGACTCCAAGGGCTAGAAATTTTGACATGTCTATGAAGGATGCTATCCAGGATACTGAGGTCGTGGCAGGTACGCTTAATGTGAATTCTTTATGTGCCAAGGTGTTAATAGATTCGGGAGCAACTCGATCATTTGTTTCACAAGATTTTGTTAGTAAGTTAAATTGTCCAGTTGAGTATTTAAATGAAATAATGACTGTGGAATTAGCAAACCAAGAATGTGTATCTGTTAATCAAGTTTGTGGGAATTGTGAGATTGAGATTTCTGGTAGTAAGTTATGTGTAGATTTGATACCATTTAAGTTAGGAGAATTTGATGTTATTTTAGGAATGGATTAGTTATCTAAGCACGATACCCAGATAGATTGTCGAAATAAGAAGGTAATGGTGAAGATGCCAGACGAAAGGATAATAACCTTCAAAGGTCAGAAGCAGGTAAAGAAATTCTTAGCGATGATTTAAGCCAAAAAATTACTACGGCAAGGATGTGAGCATTTCGTGGCATATGTGAGTGATAGGAGACAGGAGCCAGTGAAACTTGAAGATATTTCAGTCGTCAATGAATTTCCAGACGTGTTTCCTGATGAGTTACTAGGACTTCCTCCAGAAAAAGAAATTAAATTTGCAATCGACTTAGTACCTGGAACAGAACCAGTATCCAAGGCCCCGTACATAATGGCGCCTGTTGAAATGAATGAGCTAGCGAAGCAATTGCAAGAGTTATTAGAGAAATGAGTAATCAGACCCAGTGTATCCCCGTGGGGTGCACCGGTATTATTTGTCAAGAAGAAAGATGTAAGCATGAGATTGTGCATCGACTATAGGGAGCTCAACAAGCTTACAATCAAGAACAAGTACCCGTTACCCAGAATAGATGATCTGTTTGACCAGTTAAAAGGAGCCAAGTATTTCTCCAAGATTGACTTAAGATCGGGATATCATCAACTAAAGATCAAGCCAGAAGATATACCAAAGACAGCTTTCTGAACAAGGTATGGACATTATGAATTTTTAGTAATATCTTTTGGATTGACCAATGCACCAGCAGCGTTCATGGACTTGATGAACAAAATATTCAAGGAGTATTTGGACAAGTTCGTTATTATGTCTATAGACGATATTTTGATTTATTCAAAGACGGAAGAGGATCATGCGGAACATTTGAGGACAGTTTTGGAGATTTTAAGAAAAAAGAAGTTATATGATAAATTCTCGAAGTGTGAGTTTTGGCTACAGGAGATTCAGTTCTTAGGAAACATAGTCAGTAATGAGGGATCAAAGTGGACCCAGCAAAGATTGAGGCCATTACAAACTGGGAAAGATCGAGAACACCCACCGAAGTAAGAAGTTTCTTGGGATTAACGGGATATTATCGTCGATTCGTTCGAAAATTTTCAAGGATTGCAACACCAATGACAAAGCTTACACGAAAGAATGAAAAGTTTATATGGAACGATAAATGTGAAGAAAGTTTCAGGAATTGAAGCAACGATTAATCACGACACCTGTTTTTTCACTTCCAGACGATCAAAGGAATTTTGTAATTTATAGTGATGCTTCTCATAAAGGATTAGGATGTGTTCTGATGCAGCACGATAAGGTGACTGCGTATGCATCAAGACAATTGAAACCACACGAACAGAAATATCCTACTCATGATTTGGAGACACTAGTACAGAAGACACTTTAGGAGTCACACCTATAGTGTTGGTTAAATAGAGAACCGACACTTACTGCCTAATGTGTCGGTTAAATAGAGAACCGGGGCATTTTTCTATTTTTCAAAGCTAAAGGCGTCGGTCGTTTCAATTAACTGACGCTGTAGATTTAGAATAGCATCGGTCAAATTGAATGCCATCGCTAGTTTGGTCTTCTATGTCGGTTGGTCAAACGACCGACGCTGTTGGTGTTGCTATTGTGTCAGTTTTTTTAGCCGACGCTATTAAGATAATATACAGTGTCGGTTTTCTTTTTTACCAATGTAAGAAGAAATAATTTAAAAAAAGATTTAAAAACAAACGCGGGTTAACACACATATGCGGGTGACTAAAATGTTCATTTCACTCGTCTCTCCTACTATTCTACTCAACTGCAATTTCAATCTCAACTGCGATTTTATCTCAACTGCGATTTCATCTATTCTACTACGTGAATTGAAATTGCATGAATCTATTGTGACTCTGTGATGGCTTTGAGAAAGAGGGCCATCGATTTCTAGGGTTCAATTGTTGGCTCTGAGAAAGGGGAATCGATTGGGTTTATTCGATTGTGGGGTTTTGGCTGCTGCTGCTTGAACAATCAAAGAGGGTGCTGCTTCAAAGAGGGGAATCGAAGAGGGTGCTGCTTCAAAGAGGGGAATCGAAGAGGGTGCTGCTTCAAAGAGGTGAATCGATTGGGTTATTGCGAGGTTTGAGACTTCTTCCTTTTTTCCTTCTAATTGGGGTTTTGTGCTATAATGATTGGGTTATTGTTATCTGTTATCTATTTCTAATTGAGGTTTGAGACTTCTTCCTTTTGTTCTTATCTCTCTCTCTCTCCCTCTCTCTCCCCCCTCCCTCTCTCTCTCGCCCCCCTCTCTCTCCGCCCCTCTCTCTCCCCCCTCCCTCCCCCTTTCTCTCTCTCTCTCTCTCTCCTCTCTCTCTCTCTCTCTCTCTTTCCTATCTGTATTTTTATCATCTATGGTAGCTTTATCATTTGTATTATTATTAATATGGATATGTTCTAATTTTATTGGTACTTATAATTTAATTCATTAGTTATTATTTGAATTTTGATTATGCCAAAAAATTATGTCAACTGAAAACAGAGGACACTCCTTATTACGACTTTATGAGTGCAGGACTACTAGCATTATTATGTTTTATACTCATTGACTTTGGTTTGTTGGTATGTAATAGAATGTCAAATGTGTGCCCTCTTATTTATTTGTGGAAAGTTAGTCGATGTTAGAATGTTGTTGGTGTTGTAGGGTGTTGAGGTGCGTTGCTTTGATTAATTCTTGGATCCTTATTTGTATACGGCATGGACAAAGATTGTACCTTCTTTTTCAGTTTCCTTGTTTTTTGCGTTCGGTTGTGGTTTTTATATATTTAAAACTAGTTGTATAAGGTGATACAAGAATGATTGTGAACAGAGTAGTCCCAAAAAGGCACATAATAACAATAATGTCTAAAACCGCACAGAATTATACGTTGGCACCTCAACGGCATAAACGTAACGCACAGAGTATACTGGACTACTTGTCATAGGTTTAGCCATTTGCTGGCTATATATTAATTACATACATTTACATATATTGAGGTTGAGAGATGAGGATCACACACATTTACATATATGTTTATGGCCTAAAGGTGTAATTTGTTTCACTGTGTTTCCTATCATCATGTGAATTTTAATTAACTGGATATTTTGGATACCTGCAGTATCGAATATGGTTCATTTTTAAACCATGTTGTAATCTAAATGTTGATTGTATATGTGGATTATGTGCTCAGAATCACGGTATAAACTTCATTCCATAATTTGTTTTGCACCAGATCTATAAGAGAGTTGGTATTTTATAGCGGACACTTTTTTCGAAAAATACATTTATTTTTAAGAAAGTTGAATTTAATATTTCTGGGATAAATAGGGCATCCATATTTATTAACCTCGAACAGAAATTCGGAAGCACTTATGTTAGGGGGGTTGTTGAGCTCTACTACCTCCAACATCATCAGAAAAACTATGATTTTCAATTCGAGCATCCCCTAACATTCCCAATATCAATAGATGTTTAGGCGGTCGTTCTGTTTGTCTATTTTGGAAAATTTCCTTTTATCTCTTTTTTTCTCCCTAATAACATTGAGAAAGTGTAGAATAAAAATTGTAATGGGCTTGTGCTTTAGATACAAAGTACAGCACATGGCTACTGTGTATGGAGAAGAAAAAAAAGCTGCTTCTCATTCCTTATTATCAAACTGAATGGATACAATCTAGTATATACTAGTCTAGAAATATAACGTGATATCTAAAAAATAGCAACTAAACTTCCTAGTATGACTCCACTTCTTTAACTTCCCTGATAATTCTGAAATTGAACTTTGACCTGGCATACAGCTACTGTTGTGCTAACCAACACAACGTTCACTAAAGCCTATACAATTTATTCAAAACTAATAAAACACAAATTAATAACTAAATTTAAGATTATTCCAATAATCACCCCCTTAATCTTAAATTTATCATGAACTCATTTGGCTTAGCCCGTCTGGCATTCATCCTAACCCGTTTGGCTTTCAACTTCTTTGCCCATATGGCACTTAAATTTAGCCCTTTTCGCTTTAAAAAAATCCTGCCCATCTGGCACTTCTTTACCTGTCTGGCACCTTTTATTTTGCCTGTCTGGCATCATTCTTCTGTCCATAATAATGCTGGTTCATCATCCTTGATCTGTGTGAGGTTCACTTCTTGTCTCTTCTATCTTTCCCGTCGCGATATATCACATTCTGCAGCATAGTGTCCCATAGTATTACAGTTATAACACTTTATCCTACTCTTATCACGGAAAGAACCACCTCTAGCTCTTTGATTCCGAGATTCCAGAAGAAGTTGTCCAACTATGCTCTAAGACCTGACCTTCATCCTTTCCTTGTAAACTTTGAGACAACCAACTACCTCTTCAACTGTCATCACCTTAATGTCTCCAAATTGTTCTATGTTTGAAGCTATTTGAACAAACTTATCCGGAACTACGTAGAATTTTTCTCACAACACTCGATTCTTCCATTGTTTCTCAAGGACCCTCATATTAGTCACAATCCCACTCAACTTTATACAAAAATCTTCGAGTTTATCGTTTCCTTCATGATTAAGGACACAAACTCGCCTTTTAATATCTACACTTTTGCTTCTTTTACTCTTTCCACACCCATGCACATCGTCTTGATCGCTTCACATGCTTCCTTAGCTGTTTCTTTTTCAGTAATGGACACCAACACATCTTCGGGCACACCTTGATATATTGCTGCAAGTGCCACTTGCACCATTTTCTCATCCACGACCCCCTTAGGATCCTTCTTCGATTGCACACCAAACTCCTTGCGCCTTCATGAACCTTTCATCATCAGGGACCATGCCGTATAATTGTTTCTTGTTAACATTGGATAGCTTAAGCCCATAAAACTTTCTTTTGCTTTGGATGTTTCCATGATTTATTTGTGTGCTTGGGTTGATATTTAGGCATACAGGAACCTAACCATTATGCTCTGATGCCCAGTGTAGAATAAAAATTGTAATGGGCTTGTGCTTTAGATACAAAGTGCAGTGCTTAGCACAGGGCTACTGTGTATGGAGAAGATAATAAAGCTGCTTCTCATTCCTTATTATCAAACTGAATGCATACAATCTAATATATACTAGTCTAGACATATAACGTGATATCTAGAAAATAGCAACTGAACTTCCTAGCATGACTCCACTTCTTCAACTTCCCTAATATTGCTGAAACTGAACTATGACCGGCCTACAGCTACTGTTGTGCTAACCAACACAACATTCACTTAGGCCTATACAATTTATTCAAAACTAATAAAACACAAATTAATAACTAAATTTAAGATTATTCCAACAGAAAGTGCATTACAATGTTGGTGAGTACTTTAAATGCATCGCGAACATATTTACAACCACCCTTTTCCAATCGATTTTAATTATTTATGATCGTAAACACTTCCAAGTGATCATTTTCTAACCAAATGTGGTATTTATAATAGTAGACATTTCCATCTGACATTTTTCCAACCGAGTTCTTGGCATTTGAATTTGAGGCCGACTACCACACGGTTCCTAGCCATAAGATGGGACCTACAAGAAATGTTACCAATTAATGTTGGTCGATTTTGGTAATACTTCAAACTGATTATGTGGTTGGTGGTTGGTTTTATTCGGCTTGAGAAGAAAAGAAAAATGGACCAACTAAGGGTCGGCACTTGGTTGATTATGTACTTGGGTGATTATGTAATAAATATGACCATTGACATTGATTGGTTATATTGGGTTGAAAATGTGAAGCAATACCAACAATGCACAACAGGTGTTTGTAGTGGGACTTATGGACTTTCTTTTATTATAGTAGGAATATAGAAGGGATTCATCCTATATTCTATAACATGGTGAACACACTATCTATAACCAATCTATCAGAAGAGATAGGAGTTAGAAACCAAAATTAACCAACTAAGAGCCAACTAAGAGTAATAGTATCATTGGGCCAATTTTTTTTGTAAAGAGTTATGTAATAAGATCTTAATTTTGTTTTGGAGCTTGGTAGGTAAAAAAAAAATTGGAATCATGTACTTGAGGATGACCTAGGGTAGTACATGAAATAGTTGAGGGTAAATTTGTAATTTCAAGATAACTTACTAGTATTTACAAAAATGGCATTAAATTTTTATAGTAAAAGTTTATAACCTCAGTGAGTTACTAAGGTCATCCTTGGCCCATTTTTCTCAAATTTTTTATTAGAGGTTAAAAAAATTAAAACATAATAAAATGATTAAACTACAACTATTTAATAATAAAATTTTTTTATCAGAATTTAATTATACTAAAATTTATTCACAAATAGAAAAATACATAAATTCATTAAAAATATCGCTATAAAGTAAAAAATTACAAAATAGTTATAACTATATTTTTTGTAACTGAAAAAATCTTTTAAAAGTGATTAATATTATGTCCAAATACGAAATACAATTAAAATCTTCAATATTTCCAAAATGCCTAAAATATTTTTAAATAAAACTTTCTTCAAAATAAATGCATTTTTTTGAAAAAATTTATCTATTATAAAATATACATTCTCAGTCTTAGACTTTATAGATCTGGTGCATAAGATTCAAAAAAAAATCATAATATACGTTCTAAATAAAACTTTCTAAAAAAATAAATGTATTTTTTGAAAAAAGTGTCGGTTAGAAATAAACCACTCTGTTAGTCTTAGTCTTAGACATTATAGATCCTGTGCAAAAAAATTAACAGTCTTTATCTTGAAGGTGAAAAAGTCCTGGCCTTTTATGGTGGCAAGTGGTATCCGGCCAAGGTATCACACTTGCAATTTTATCTTTAAGTTTTTCTTTATCATTGGAGTGATTCCTATCTGTTTTAATTAATGTGTGTGATTGAATTTGGGTGATTTACATTGATTGCTCATGATATAATTATATGGGAAGGGATAATAATTGATGCATTGTTATTTCACAATTCTCTTATTGTCCTCAAGACAATTCACATTATTTGAAGAAGTTAAAACATAGTTTGAGGTTCTCTTATTGTCCTCAAGAGGATTTATATTGAAGAAGTTAATACATACTTTGAGGTTGTCAAACTGCTTTGTTGGCAAACATCATATCAAACATCACAATTTGAGGATTAAATCCCAAAGATGTTGATTTTTGCTGTGCACTTATACTATAGTGACTATGTCCAAATACATGAAATGTGCACTAAGGTATTTAGTTTTAGATCCTCGTGAAAGTCATTGTTGCATATTTATTTTTTCTTTTATCATTAATATAGCCCGATTCGTAAGCTATATACCACCCTTGCTGCATATATTGAGCAATTGGTCAGTCATTTTTTGTGCTTTTATTGCTTTTGCATCTTTAACATTCTTTTGGTTTGCTTTTGCCAACAAAAAAATATAAATTCTATTTCCTTTGTAGGTGCCAAGGTTGAATAGGAGAAACAAATAGAGGCTATGGACTATTGGGTTCATTATATTGTTAGTATTGCTTTATTAAAACCTTGTATTTTTTCATGAGCAATGAATATTATTAGTATTAATCATTTTTTATAACCTATTGTCACTTTATATGTGCAGGGTTGGAATAAAGGTTAGTAAGAGGAAGGTACCTTACCAGTGAGAATAAAATATTTTTTTCTAATGTTTTTTGTTCTCAATTTTTTTCCTTGATACGTTTGTGTTCTTGTAATAGATCAATTATAGCAGTCTTTATATTATGTTAAATCCATTATTATCTTATTTATTATTGTTATAATAGCTAATTTGAATATATTGAGTGGGTTACATGCTCATGAAAACTTCTTTAGTTCAATGTTTGTTCAAGTATTTATGTTCATTTTTTTTCTAATAGCTTGCCTTTTTAAGCATGTTAGCCTCCTCCTAGAACATTATTAAAACTTTTCAAACTCACAGGTACGATGAATGGATATTAGATGCTCAACTCCTCAAGAAATTTAGTGAAGAAGGTTCCTCAAAAGCACTTGGGGAAGGGTGGTAATCAGCTATGGTATATTTAAGGAAAAAAATATTAATCACATGCACTAAGGCTGATAGTATTTACTAATTGTTGACAAAAAAATATACTATTGATCATATATATTAAGCCTGGTTTACTTAATATGATAATAATATTTAGTGTTGTTAGCAAAAAAAATATTAATCATATTCTAAGGCCTAGGTTATTGTTTTTTCTAATGAATTTTTTTACAAGTTCTTTTGTTAAAAAAGGTAATTAAAAATGAGTATAAAAAATTATTTAAAATACCTACATTTGAAACTTATTTTAAAAAGTATATTATTTAAAAAATTATATTCAAATAAATAATTGTGTAAAGATTTAGGTAAAGGCCTATTTTCTATTGCTTTTTCTCTGGCCTATGAATAGATATACAACCGACCAATATCAATCATCACCACAGGACAATGTCAATCATATATCATATAATTAAGGTAATCTGGTCAATCATCACCACAGCCAATATCAATCATATATCCTATAATTAAGGTAATCCTAACACCCCCCTCAAGCTGGACTCGTCGGAGGTGAAGACACCGAGCTTGCGTATCAAGAATTCAAATTGAGATTTTGCCAAGAGCCTTGGTAAAAACGTCCGCCAACTGTGTATTAGTATGAACATATGAGGGATCGATTTAAGCCATCTGAGATCGCATCACGAACAAAATAACAGTCAACTTCGATATGCTTCGTACGTTCATGAAAACTAGGATTTTTAGCAATATGATGTACGATTGACTGTCACAAAAGAGTTTAATTGCCTTTGGATGATGGACACCCAAACTCAATAAAAGACCCTTCAGCCATTTCAGTTCACAGGTGGTAGCATCCATCGAATGGTACTCTGCCTCTGCCTGAACAGCGGGAAATAATATTTTGTTTCTCAGTCTTCCAAGAGACTGGGGAATTACCTAGAAATACCATCCATCCAGTCAATGATCTACGTGTAATAGGACACGCGGCCCAATCAGAGTCATACCAACCCTGCAACGTTAACTCACTGTCTGCTCGTAATAAAATGCCCTTGACAAGATGTACCTTTCAAATAGGGTACTACTCGTAAGGCTGCCTCCCCATGCTCAGTTCTCGGCTCCTGCATGAATTGTGACAGAATATGAACCGAATAAGCAAGATCTGAACAGGTAACAATCAAATAAATAAAGTCTTGCCCACTAGTCGCCTATAAGATGCAGGATCAGACAGAAGCTTTCCATTTCTAAGCCAAGCTTGTGATTTTGCTCGATAGGACAGGTGCCGGTTTAGCTCCCAACAATCCTACCTCAGAAATAATGTCTAGTGTATATTTTCGTTGACAGAGAAATAATCCAGATGAACTTCGAGCTACCTCAATCCCCAAAAATATATTTTAGGAACCTGGATCCTTCATGTGAAAACAATCACTGAGATAAGCTTTTAAAGCCCTTAAAGCAGCGAAATCATTCCTAGAGATAATTAGATCATCAACATACACAAGGACGTTAATTGAATATCTCCTTTGGTATCAGTAAACATGGAATAATCTGAATAGGATTGCAAAAAGCCGTACTTTTTTAAGGCAGACACAAGTTTAGGAAACCAACACTGTGGTGCTTTCTTTCAGACCATAGAGAGACTTGCGGAGGCGACATACCTTGTTAGGACTAGAGGATTCAAATCTGGAGGGAGTTTTATATGCACTTCCTCGTCAAGATCACCCTGTAAGAAAGCATTGTGGATGTCTATTTGATGGATTTCCCAATTTTTGAAGCTGCTATAGCAAGAAAGGCTCGAACTATGACCATCTTGGCTACGGGAGCAAAGACAACCGAAAGTGCGGATGGTGTTATAATGGTAGAAGTGCCAAACAAAAATTCATAAGGAGTTTTATTCTGCAACAAGGTAGAGGGAGTGACATTAATTAAATGAGCAGCCACAAGCACACTCTCCCCCAAAAATAAATTGGTAACTTAGCTTCAAATCGCAACGCTCTCCCCACATTCAAAATATATTTATGTTTTCGTTCTACTCTCCCATTTTGTTGTGGAGTTCCCACACAAGAAGTTCAAAATAAAATTCCAGATGTATTAAAAAAAAAATTCAAATAAGTAAACTCAGTTCCATTATCACTCTGAACAACTTTAATTGTTTGTGAGAATTGTCTATCAACCATTGCAACAAACGATATAAACTTATGAAACACCTCAGTTTTATCAACAAGGCAAGTAAATCCAAAGGGCACGAGAAAAATCATCACGATAGTCAAAAATATCTAGCACCACAAGAAGAGGGATGCCTATACGGTCCCCACAAATCACAAATGTACATTCTCAAAATTCGTAATGCTTTATTCTCACTCAAAGGAAATTTGTCTCTAGGGTGTTTTGCACGAAAAACAAACTTCGCAAGCTTTATTTAAACTACCCTTACGATCATTAACAGGAGGAAGAAGCTTGATACTTTTTCTAACGGATGACCCATTCGTCTGTGCCACAACTCCAAAATTGAAGAAGACCCATGAGATTGTTAAATGTTGCACTGAAGCCTCTCCATCAAAGTAGTATAGTCCATCCCACATAATATTCCGTTCCAATCAGCATCCTCGAATGGTCCTGTATAGCATACATAGAGTCATTAAATTGGACAGGTGCATTGCAAATGATCAATCAATTGAGTTACCGAAATTAAATTACAACTTAATTTGGGAAACCAAAGAATGTTTTTTAGAGTTATTTTTTATGACAATCAGACCGAGCCCTCCTTTGTTGCCATCACCGATTTTTCGTTTAGAAGGCGAACGAGACAGTTATGTACTTCATGAGTATGGAAAGAGCCACGAAGCATGACAAGTTACATGTCTAGATTCCCCGGTATCAACAATCCACCATTCAAGCGGTTAATCAGGAATTTTTGATGTTACAAATAAATCCCGCAAGAGCTTTCCATTGATCGGCCGAGAATGCTTGAGAGGAGCCTCCCGTAAAGCTTGCCCCACGACCCACTCTGGCCACAGTGGAATTGGCTTGTGTAGATCCTCGTCCGTGGCCACTTTTTTGAGGTGACTTTCCTGCAACCCCTGTGTTTGCTTTTGATTTATTCGGCCACCACTCTAGGTAACCAATTATCTCTGAATATGATTTTTCAAGGTGGCCTGTTTTCTTGCAGTACGTGCAATACAAGTGAGATTTATGCTCCTTCAAATATCTTTCATCTGAGTCAGTTGCCTTTCCCCTCGCTGCATTAGTGCGGAGTGGAAAACACATCACATCCGGTGGCTGCACTTCTGGGTCTGACTTAGCGTGACGAACACGATCCTCTTGCACAACCAATTGAAATGCACGATCAAGGGTTGGCAAGGGATCTTGAGATAATATATATGTACAAAGATGAGCATAATATTCCGAACATAGACCCATCAAAAACTGATAAAGCCGAGAAGCCTCCCTGCGTTTTTTCATGTTGCTGACCCGCTGTACAAGCCGAGCAACAAGAATAAGTAATCAAGGGTTCATGATGATTGAGTTCTTCCCACAAAGTGGCCAGTTTCCCAAATAGGTTGCCACTGATATGGTCTTCATTTGCTCACACTTGGCAATTGAAGATTTTATTTGTTGAATGCGAGGACCATTAACCAACGCAAACTGAATCTTAAAAATATTAAAAAGTGATTTTATTTAGAAAAATCTATATGTTGTTACCATGGTTCGACGTAGTTTTGTACGGAAAGTCATAAGCGAAGGATAACAGGTTTTAAGCTCTCATATCTCCAAATGAGTAGAAGTTGAACAAAAGGAAATAATATAAAGAATTGAGGAAGGAGAAGTGATACAAATATATAATGTAAATCTTTTTTTTTTCTTCATTAAATTTTGTTTGTATGTGTGGGTGTGCATTACTTGTTATGTATTATATATATATATATATTACATGTGTGTATTTACATTAAATGCATATATTTTGCATGAAATACATGTCAAATTACTTGTTTACATTTATAAAATGTTTGTATATAGATGACAAACATTGATCAGAGTTAGATTCGAAATCAAGTGCAAAGAGATATAATTTCGTTAACTCCCGAATATAGAACTGGTGTAAAATTTGTTTTTAATTTTGCAAGAGAAAATGGAATGAAATAAGATGGTATAATGAAATGTCCTTGTAAATATTGTAAGAATTTGTATGGGTTAGATATTGAGGATTTTAGTTTTTATTTGCTCGCTAACGGGATGCTTAAGGGTTATATCATATGGACGTCACATCAAAAAAGTGGGAAGGAAATGTAGTCGAACATCACATCATCGTTATTGTATTTGGGAACCTTTGAGGGTAGAACAACTGGTAGATTTGAATGTGATGCTGAACGATTTTACCGATGAAAATCCTGAATTTTATGATACCGTGGATCGGGGAACTAGTAATGTAGAAGAAGCTCCAAATGATATTGCCAAAAAATTGTATAAAGTGATTGTTGAAAATGGAGCACTTATTTATACTGGTAATACAAAGTATACAAGATTAAGCTTTATTATGATATTTTTCAAATTAAAAAGTAACTCACATGGTAGTAATATAGCTTTTAATAGTTTGCTTAACCATTTCACGAATGTGTTACCAAAAAACACATGTTTCCTCAAACTTATTATGTAATGAGAAAGATTATAAAGGGTTTAACAGTTGAATACTAAAAATTATATTTATGTGAGTACGATTGTATATTATTTTATGGATATGACAAGGATAAATTTGTGTATGACATATGTAGTCAAGATCATAATCGAGATGTTTTGAGGAAAGATGGTAAGAAAATTCTAAAAAATTCTTAAGACATTTTTCTTTGATCCTCGACTACAATGTTTGTATATGTCATCAAATACATCTGATCATAGGAGACGGTATAAGAATCGTGATATTAAAGATGAAGAAATTAGTCATCGCTTGGATGGAGATGAGTGAAAACATTTTGACACGTATCGAAGAAGCTTGATAGCAGCATCTATATGAGCTGTTGTTGGGTGTTGCATAAATTGAGTGAGGATATGGACATAAAAATAGATGTCAGGATGGGTTATTGTCAGATAAATGAGTTTTCCCATAAGACGTTGATATGGATGTGGGTCACTGAGGAAGGTTCTTGTTTCAACGTTGAGACGAAGGTGAATATCCATTGGAAGTTTCAATGGTGTGGCAGAGATAACATCAAATTCTTCAAGCAAATCCAACGCATATTTCTTCTGAGAGACAAAAAAATCCAGTTGTAGATCTGCTAATTTCAAGACCCAAAAGTAGTTCACATCCCCCAAATCCTTCATCTTGAATGTTCCAGACATCATTTGTTATAGATGATTGATTTCTGCAAGATTGTTTCCTGCCAAGAACAAATCATCTACGTATACTAACACAAGAATGATAGAAGAGGACGTAGTGAGAGTGAACAAGCTGTAGTCGGAGAAAAGATTGGACAAAGTACAGATCTTTGAGAGTGTTAGATAGTTTTTCAGACCAGTTTCGTGGAGCTTGACGCAATTACACAGTGACTTCTTCAGTTTGCACACGAAATTCAGCTTTAGAGAAGAACACTCCATCTGGTGCAGTACAATATGACTGTCAATGCCACTATAACCCTGAGGCAATCTCATATCGACTGTTTTATATAGATTTCCGTGCAAAAAAGCATTTGTAACATCCATTTGCATAACGTGCCACTGCTGAAGAGCTGCTACAGCCAACAAGACTCTTACTGTTGTCATCTTGGTAAAAGGGGTGAATGTGTGTTCATAGTCCACTCCATAAATCTGTCTGTTCCCTAATATCAACAATCGAGATTTGTAACGTTCAATTGTTCCCTATGGTGTAAACTAAGTTTTATAGAGCCATTTGCAACCAGTAGCCTTTGCACCAGGTGGCAAGGTTATGATTTCCCATGTATCATTGGCTTCAAGTGCTGAAAGCTATAGATTCATGACATTTACCCAATTGACATCTTGAACAGCCTGTTTAAATGAAGTACGGTCTTTGTGTGTTGTTATAGAGGTTAGAAAACAGTCAAAGGTCGGGGTTATTTATTGTTCAGTTACTGTTACCAGATTGGCACTAGGTTTAGGAAAGGGCCATGTGATATAAGATTTCATCCGAGCTGGGGTTTCATGTTGTCGAGATGACCTTCTTCGAGGGGACTTTTAAATTTGTATAACTGTAGAAGGCTGTGAGTGGGGTACATTAGATGTAGCTTTCGATAGGAGAAGGTGACACACTGGGCATAGGGCTTAAGGTTTCATGTGCAGAGAGTTGGTTGTCACTTGATGTCTGAGCATCACTCATAAGTTCAACAAAAAAATCATCATCAATATGCATATGCACTGTAGCTGTAGGCATCACAGTTGGTAAAGGTGACATATAGGGCTTAGGTATAGTCACATTTAAAGAAAAAATAGTTTCATTGAACGTCACATCTCTAGATACAAATGTTTGTATAGTGCTTAAATCTAACAGTCTATAGCCCTTTTGAGTAGGTGGATAGCAAATGCTAAGCACACAAGGGACACCTCTTGAAGCAAATTTATCTGAACTATAAGTAGGGTTAATAGCAAATGCTAAGCATCCAAAGCACTTCATTATAGAATAGTCAACAGATTCATTATTTAGCAATTCATAAGGAATCTTATTACTGAGAGTAGTTGAGGGTAACCTGTTAATTATGTAGGCAGCTGTGAGCATAGCCTCTCCCCAGAAAGAGATTTTGAGTCCAGATTGAAGCATAATAGCTCTTGTAACCTCAAGCACGTGTCTATGCTTTCGCTATACTCGAGCATTTTGTTGCGACCTGTAGGCACAGAAAGTCTGGTGCACAATTCCTTGCATCTGGAAAAATCTGCGGCATTTCGTATCGTCGAATTCCTTTGCGTTGTCTGACCGGATCACTTTAATAGATGAAGCAAACTGCCTTTGGACGAAATGATAAAAGTTTCCATTGTCTTGAGGTAGTCAGATTTGTGTTGAAGTAAATACAACCAGGTCACTCTAGAATAATCATCAAGTATTGTCAGAAAATATGTAAACTTCTATCTTGTGCATACTTTGTACGGTCCCCAAATGTTTGTGTGCACAAGATCTAAGGGCTTGGTAGCATGTGACTCAATCAAGGAGAATGGAACCTTGTAAATTTTGCCATTGGGCATGTCAAGCACACCTTGCTACACCATGTATGCATTGTTTAATGCATTCTATAAACTTTAATTTAGACACAGTGGCATGCCCCAATCTGTTATGCCAAAGAGTGTATTCATCTGCAAGAGTAGCTTTCGATGCAACAAAGGAAAGTTGACTGGTGTTCTCAGACACTGCATTAGATGGAGACAGATGATACAACCCATTTTAGAAAATTCCTTTGCTTTTAACAATATGAGTTTCAGCATCAACAATAGTACACTCAGTTGGAGAGAAGATAGCATAACAATCATTGTCCTGAGATAGTTTGTTAATTGACAACAAATTACGAGTAAAAACAGGGACATACGGGATATTCAAGAGTTTAAGACCACTTGCTAATTTCACATCTCCAAGATGAGTCACCATGGTTGTTGCTCTAGTTGGTAGATTCACTGTTACATGAGGTTTGGCATTCTTAACATTATGCAAGAGACCATAGTCTGCAGTCATATGATCTGTTATGCCCGTAGCCATAATCTACCTTCCAGTTTCAATACCAACATTGTTACATGTGATCATTCCCGAGATTGGACTTTCTAAAGCATCTTCATTATAATCATGTGACAATGACTGAGATGGGATGAGCTGAAGAAGTTGTTGCAGTTGTTGAGGGGAGAACACAATTGGTTGTTGAGTTATGTCAGATGGTGTAGAACCCATGGCCACATTTGCAGCAGGAGGACCTTTAGGAGAAGCACCAACTCGAGAGCTATTCCACCGTGCATTAGGTACAGACACTCTTGAATTGGATGGAGAAGGTTTGTGTTTATAGTTCCATCTGGGTGAGCCTACAATGTTCCAGCATTTGTCCCTAGTGTGCCCCTTTCTACCACAGACTGAGCATGACAATGACCTCTCTGCACTCACAGAGGTTTTGCTGAGCATAGCAGACACATCTGTATCATACGAATAGGCACCTTTTAAAACCTCTTTTTGTGACTCCTCTTGTTGAATGACAGCACAAGCCATTTCAACACTTGGTAAAGGAGTAATCATTAACTCTGGCTGCGTTGAGGAGTGTAAATATCATCCAATCTATTAAGAAACTGAAATAATTTTGCCTCTTCTTTTTGAGTGTGAATAAAAGTCAGCAATTGAGAGACATCTTCACCTACAGTTATCACAGCAAGCAATTGGTTCATAGACTCCAATTCTTCCGATACACTACTTAGAGATGTAAAATAATCTACCATAGTAGATTATTTGAGTAGATATAAAGTATGAGTTAGCTTATATTTGAGTAGATGTAAAATATGAGTTAGCTTATGGTAGATTATTTGAGTAGATGTAAAATAATCTACCATAGTAGATGTAAAATACGAGTTAGCTTATATTTGAGAGACATCTTCACCTACAATACTCACAGCAGGCAATTGGTTCATGGACTCCAATTCTTCCCATACACTACTTAGAGATGTAAAATAATCTACCATAGTAGACCATTTTGTTTCATATCATACCCCTATTTACTTAGCTTATATTCCTGGAACCATGAGTTAACTAAAAACGCTTTTCTAATTGTTTCCAGACTTCGGAAGCAGAAGTAATAAAAAGCACAGACTTTTTAATAGTGACAGAAACATTATTGTGAATCCAGCAAGTTACCATACTATTACACATATCCCATTGAACTAGCCTCTGTCTGATCTGTAGCACTTCGAATCTCCGTTCCGTGTACAAAACCCAGCTTTCGTTTGGATGATAGTCTAATCTCCAAAGACCGCTTCCAAGATCGATATTCATCAGATCCTCGAAGTTTTGTGACTCTAATCGACAACTGGTTATCAGAGGGATGCAGAAACAGTAGGTTTTGCATATCTGAAAATGAAAACTTACTCCCACTCGCCATTGCAGACACACCACACAAACATAGATGTTTTTAAACAACTAACAATACAGGAACACAAACAAAACAAAGACACCACAAATATACAGAAAAAATCACAAAGAAAATAGCTCGATGCAAATCACTCTTCACACACCAATCTTCACCTGCTGCTCTGATACCATAATCCTTTTATAAACACAAATAGCAAAATGAAGAAATGAGAGCACAAGAAATGCACAGCATAAAAGGAGTCTCAATTAGATCTGAAAAACTCAATTGAACAACATTATATCCTTCCAGCATTATACCACCACTACAGGACAATATTGTTAGCCTCCAAGACTAAATATAGATAAAGACATAAATGAACTTAAAGCTTATTACAATTAAAATGTTCAGCAAGAAAGAGTAAGAAATAAAACAAAATGTGGCTACTGTGGACCTAGATAATTGGCCACAGGAGACCATCAATATTAGTTACAAAAAGATTTATTCAAGACTACTCCTAAAAACTCTCAATGCCACAATCCACATAGATATGCCATAGCTACATGACTAAAACATACAAATAGAAAAACAAATAACTCCCAAGTTTAGAAAAACAAATACCACTTCTTTTCCAGTCGATTTGGGTCATTTATGATCGTAAACATTTCCAAATGATCATTTTCTAACCAAATGCAGAGATTTATAATAGTAGACATTTCCATATGACATTTTCCCCTTTGAATCTGAGGCGGACTACCACACTGTTCCTGGGCCATAAGATTGGGACCTACAAGAAATATTACCGATTGAACTTGGTCGATTTTGGTAATATTTCTAACTGATTATATGGTTTGTTGTTGGTTGGTTCAGTTTGAGAAGAAAAGAAAAATAGACAACTAAGGGTCGGTACTTGGTTGATTATGTACTTAAATATGACCATCCACATTGGTTGGTTATATTGGGTTGGAATGTGAAGCCAAACCAACAATGCACAACGGTAGTATTTGTGGTGGTGACTTATGGCCTTTCCTTTCTTGTAGTGGGAATATTGAAGTGGTTCATCCTATGTTCTATGACAAGCTAAACAGACTATTAATAACCAATCTATCTACGAGTAGAGATGGGAGTTAGAAACCAAATTAACCAACTAAGAGTAATAGTATCATTACGCCAATTTTTTTTTTATAAAGAGTTATATAATAAGATCTAAATTTTGTTTTGGAAATCATGTACATGAGGCTGAGGATGACCCATGAGATAATAACATTTTCTCATATAAATACAAGAGTGTAAGTTTGTAATTTTAAGATAACTTACTAGTATTTACTGAAATGACATTAAATTTGTATGGTAAAAGTTTATAACCTCAGTGAGTTACTTGAGGTCATCCTTGGACCATTTTTCTCAAAATATTTATTAGCGGTTGCAAAAATTAAAACAATATAAATCTAATTAAACTATGAGTATTTTAATAATAAGATTTTTTAATCAGAATTTAATTTCTACTCAAATTTATTCACAAATAGTAAAATACCTAAATTAATTAAAAATATCGCTATAAAGTAAAAAATTACGAAAATAATTATAACTATATTTTTTTGTAACTGAAAAAATCTTTTAATAAAAGTGATTAAATATTGTGTCCAAATATGAAATACCACTAAAATATTGTGCCTAATATATGTTTTTAATTAAAACTGTCTTCATAATAAATGTATTTTTTGAAAAAAGTTATGCGTTATAAAATATCCCTTCTTAGTCTTAGACTTATAGATCTGGTTCATAAGATTGAAAAAAATTCATAATATAGGTTCTAAATAAAACTTTCAAAAAAATAAATGTATTTTTTGAAAAAAGTGTCCGTTATAATAACAAGCACTCTCTTAGTCTTAGACATTTAGATCTGGTGCAAAAAAATTAACAAACTATTAGCCAATCAGTCAGTCAAGAACAGGTACTTCTATCCTATGTAGCCAAGTTTATGTTTATAAAGAGTTATATAATAAGGTCTTGATTTTGTTGTTTCAAAAGGGATATAACAACCATTGTAATTGTAGGTTGAAAGAAACAAAATTCATACAGAAATGGGACGATCAAACAGTGGAGTCTCACGCTATTCTCTTACAAACAGTCCTTTATCTTGAAGGTGAAAAAGTCCTGGCCTTTTATGGTGGCAAGTGGTATCCGGCCAAGGTATCGCACTTGCAATTTTATCTTTTAAGTTTTTCTTTATCATTGGAGTGATTCCTATCTGTTTTAATTAATGTGTGTGATTGAATTTGGGTGATTTACATTGATTGCTCATGATATAATTATATGGGAAGGGAAAATAATTGATGCATTGTTATTTCACAATTCTCTTATTGTATCGTCACATTATTTGAAGAAGTTAATACATACTTTGAAGTTCTCTTATTGTCCTCAAGAGGATTCAGATTATTTGAAGAAGTTAATACATACTTTGAAGTTGTCAAAGTGCTTTTTTCGCAAACATCATATCAAACATCACAATTTGAGGATTAAATCCCAAAGATGTTGATTTTTGCTGTGCACTTATACTATAGTGACTATGTCCAAATACATGAAATGTGCACTAAGGTATTTAGTTTTAGCTCCTCATGAAAGTCATTGTTGCATATTTATTTTTCTTTTATCATTAATATAGCGTGATTCCGTAAGTTATTTACCACCTTGCTGCATATATTTGAGCAATTGGTCAGTCATCTTTTGTGCTTTTATTGCCTTTGCATCTTTAACATTCTTTTGGTTTGCTTTTGCAATAAAAAAGGTATAAATTCTATTTTCTTTATAGGTGCGCAAGGTTGAATACGAGAAACAAATAGAGGCATGGACATATTGGGTTCATTATATTGTGAGTATTGCTTTATTAAAACCTTGTATTTTTTCATGAGCAATGAATATTATTAGTATTAATCATTTTTTAATAACCTATTGTCACTTTATATGTGCAGGGTTGGAATAAAAGGTTAGTAAGAGGAAGCACCTTACATTGAGAATAAAATACTTTTTTCTAATAAATTTTTTGTTCTATAATTTCTTTCCTTAATACGTTTGTGTTCTTGTAATTAGATCAATTATAGTAGTCTTTATATTATGTTAAATCCATTATTATCTTATTTATTATTGTTATAATAGCTAATTTGAATATTATTGAGTGGGTTACATGCTCATGAAAAGTTCTTTAGTTCAATGTTTGTTCAACTATTTTATGTTCATATTTTTTCTAATAGCTTGCTTTTTAAGCATGTTAGCCTCCTCCTAGAACATTGTTAAAAACTTTCAAACTCACAGGTACGATGAATGGATATTAGATGCTCAACTCCTCAAGAAATTTAGTGAAGAATGTTCTCAAAAGCACTTGGGGAAGCGTGGTAGATGCAGCTATGGTATATTATATGCACAAATATTTTGTATTTGTTTCAACCTCGCCTTCTTTTAATTAATATTAATACCTATGTTATGGTCACATGCAACAAGAGGTGGTTCCAAGATACACCTTGAGGTGGTATGCAAATAATAATTGTCATATTCTTAGTAAGATAAAAGTGAAGGTTCTTGAGTTATAATCCAATTTTTGAGAAAGACCGAAATGAACTCCAAGAATGCAAAGTATTTTTGCCATTCGAGGTTCAAACAATGATAAAAGACTAACACTTTGATTACAAGAGGTTGATGGTTTCAAGTTAATTATGCTCTCAATTGTTATTTAAAAATGACAAGTGCATATTTTCATGATGTTGTTAATGCTGTGATAATATCTAGTGATATTTTTATTGTTAGATCACCAATGTCACTCAATTTTTGTGCTATCCATTATATCTTGTGCCTTATTTTATATTAATAATAATTATTATCTTTTAGATCTTGGATAGACTCATATTTTAATTGTTTCTTACATTTTATTTTTTCAGTCAGTTAAATGCTATTTCAATTTTTGTTATTTATCAGGAGGATCCTTTAATAATGGAGGAAAATAAGTTGAGTATTGAAATACCACAGGCACTCAAGACTCAACTTTTGAATGATAGAGAATATGTAACAAATTCATCAAAGGTACTCGAATTTCTGTTTTACTAAATTAAACTCTTCACCTCGTTTTATATAATCTTCACTGTACAAGTTTCTAACCAGGTACACATCATATATTTAGCTCTAAGTCCATCCTATAATCTTAAATGAAACTATCTTATATTTTCAGTTAGTTGATATATTTTTTAAGCAAAGGTGTGGAGCAGGGGGAGTTTAGAATCAAACTCATCATCTACATTTCTTGTAAACCTCTTCTGGCACTAACTCGATTGGGAATTCTTTGATCCTAATATAATGTTAATTTAACTTTTTCGAAATTTTTCAGTGATATGAATTAGCTCCCTTGAACTGCCCTTGATATTATACCTTCATAGTTAGTGTACCGTATGTGATCTATGTATCCTTCATACTTATATCCTTGCCTGGTGACTTACAGCTTGTTGGGCTCCCGCGTTCTCCCAGCGTCGATGGCATTTTGAAGATGTTCAATGAGTTCAGGGTGAATGAAGATGAGGAGTAAGTTTCTTATTTATAATTGATGTTAGTATTGAATTATTTGAGAATATGTGTGCTTAGGCTTAAATCCTACAATGTATTCTACAACAGTTTGTTCTTTATATGTAGGTCAACATCAAAAAGAAATAACTGACTTTTACTTTCAGTGATATAATAAAAAAATATTTGATGTCACTAACTTTTGTTGTTTTATTTTGTAATATTTCTTTATATATAGTTCCACGGCCTAGGTGTTTCTGTTGATCTAGAAGTCATCTAACTTCTGACATGCTTTGCTTTGGGGTTAAAGGTTAAGAGAGACAATTCCAGAAATCTTAAAAGGTTTGTGCAATTACTTCAACAAAGCGTTGTCCACAAAGCTTCTCTACAAAACTGAGCTCCAGCAATATGACGAAGTGCGTGCAAAGAATATCCAGCCTTCAACCATATATGGAGCTGAACATTTTTTGCGTCTTTTTGGTAAGCTAGACAATTCTTAGAGAGCTATTTAGATTATTTTAAATGAAGTTTCATGGTATTTTCTTTTCTATACATGCTATTTTTTTTTAATTTAATATGGTGGCTAGGTACTATAATTGCTTGCAGAGACTTTGAAAGCATCAGTTTAAATAGTATGAAACTATTTCATTTCAAGACCTATCATGCTACTAGACTTTTTGGCTATATATAAATGACAAGAGTTTCAGACATAGACAAGTTTGCCTGTACCTCAAATCAAGGCTTTTATGATGGGGAATTCTTTAATGTTAATTGATCATCTATTTCAATTACAGTTAAGTTGCCAAGGTTCTTGCGTGCTGCTAACATTGACGAGGAATCACTGCTGAAACTTCAACAAGAGATAATTGAATTGCTGAAGTATGTCTCTTTCTTTTGATTAACTGCATTGCAGAAGATTTCAGTTTTTACTAATTCTACCAACAAAGGCTGCCGTCCTACAGTTTTATATTAACTTTCTTCAGTCTATGGTCCTATAATTTCTTTTTATTCCAAAATAATGAGAGCATGTTGGCTTTGTTCCTCAATTTGCTTTGCTGAGCCAATACTAATAAACAACACTAACCATATTGTGTGCAGGTTTTTGGAGGCCAATCAGAGTACATTTTTCCTTTCTAGCTACTCACAAGAACCATGAAAATTTGGATATATACCTAGATGAAATAAGAAATATTGAACTAAGATGCTTTTATTTTACTTACCAAATATTGAACTAAGATGCAGTTACCATATGCTGAACACTTTTATTTTAATTACCAAATATTGAACTAAGATGCTTGCTGTTTTTTAGCTATATAGCTGGCAGGAGCATGTGTTGTTTGTCATTGGCTTGTTATGTGTTAGTAGTTTATTTAATCAGCAATTTGGTGTTACTAGTTTATTTAAGCACCAATAGCATGATGTAATTGGCAGTTATTTATTAGTGTGTATTTTTAAGATGATAATAATATTTAGTGGTTGTTAAGGAAAAAATAATCATATAAGCTAAGGCTGATAGTATATATTTGTTCTTAGGAAAAAAATACACCATTGAACATATACCTTAACCATCTTTTACTTAATATGATAATAATATTTCGTGATTGTTAGCAAAAAAAAAAAATTAATCATATCCTAAGGCCAAGGTAGAAGTCTTTTGTTAAAAAAGGTAATTAAAAATAAGCATAAAAATTTGTCTAAAATACCTACATTTTAAACTTATTTAAAAAGTATATTAGTTAAAAATTTATTTTCAAAATAATATTTTTGGAAAAAAAAGAGAATAAATCCGACCACATAAAAGCACCGCACGAAAATTCGGCAAATTAAACCGACTGACCGCGTAATCGTCGGTTATTACTGTATGAATCGACAAAATCATACCGTTTTTGATGACGTGGCAACATTAAAATCGAGCACAGAGATGTGGTCGATTATATTGCTGAAATGGCACGAATCACACTGACCCTCGATCATGGTTGATTATGAGTTTACCAGAAAAATATTAAAAAGTGATTTTATTTAGAAAAATTTGTACATTTTTACCATGGAACAACATAGTTTTGTACGAAAGTCATAACTCAAGGATAGCCGGTTTTAAGCTCTCATATCTCCAAATGAGTAGAAATTGAAAAAAAGAAAAGAATAGAAAGAATTGAGAACGAGAAGTGATACAAACATATAATGTAAATCTTTTCTTTTTTTTATTTTTATTAAATTTGTGTTTGTATGTGTGGGTGTGTATTACTTGTTTATGTGTTATATGTATTAAATATGTGTGTATTTACATTAAATGCATATTTTTTCATGAAATACTTGTCAAATTACTTGTTTATATTTATAAAATGTTTGTATGTAGATGACAAACATTGATCGAAGTTGGATTGGAAATCACGTCGTTAACTCCCATATAGAGAAGTGGTGTAGATTTTTTTTTTAAATTTGCAAGAAAAAATGGAAAGAAATAAGATGGTAGAATGAAATGTCCTTGTAAATATTGTAAGAATTTGTATTGGTTAGATATTGAGGATTTTAGATTTTATTTGCTCGCTAAAGGGACACTTGAGGGTTACATCATATGGATGTCGATCATCGAAAAAAGTGGGAAGGAAACGTTGTCGAACATCACATCATCATTATTGTATTTCGGAACCTCTTAGGGTAGAACAACTAGTAGATTTGAATGCGATGTTGAACGATTTTTCCAGAAGAAATCGTGAATTTTATGATACCGTGGATCGGGGAACTAGTAATGTAGAAGAAGATGGAAATGATATTGCCAAAAATTTGTATAAAATGATTGTTGAAAATGGAGAACCTATTTATCCCGGTAATACAAAGTATACAAGAATAAGCTTTACTATGAATTTTCCAAATTCAAAAATAACTCACAGTATAGTAATATAGCTTTTGATAGTTCGCTTAACCTTTTCACGGATGTGTTACCAAAAAAACACACGTTTCCTCAAACTTATTTTATAATGAAAAAGATTATAAAGGGTTTGAGGGTTGAATATTGAAAATTATATTTATGTCAGCACGATTGTATGTTATTTTATGGAGATGTGAAGGATAAATTTGTGTGTGATATACTGTGGTCAAGATCGTAATCGAGATGTTTCGAGAAAAGATGGTAAGAAAATACTAAAAATTCTTAAGACATTTTCCTTTTGTTTCCTCGACTACAACGTATGTATATGTCATCGGATACATCCGATCATAGGAGAAGGTATAAGAATCGTGATATAAAAGATAAAGAAATCAGTCATCCTGCAGATGGAGAAGAGTGGAATCATTTTGACCGTTGATATCCATCATTTGCTCAAGAGATTCGCAATATAAGGTTTTGGCCTTGCGACCGATGGTTTCAATCCTTTTGGCCCTACCGGAAAAAAAACATAAAAAGTGTGTGGCCCTTGACTGTAGTTGCTTATAATCTTCCACCATCGACGTGTATGAAAAGGCCTTATATATTTATGACCGATATATTGCTGATTCCGAATAGCATTGGTAAAGATATTAATATTTGTCTAAGGCCTCTCATTGCCTCATTTATGGATCGATGAAAATGACAAGTCGCCTAGCGCACCTTATTCTTTCACTAGAAAATAACTTAAACTTTTGTGTCAATGGATAAGTTCTTTGAAACTTCTAGATAGCTAGTCTTCAAATATATCTCGTTGTTACAATAATGAGAAGTGTATATTTTATGAATTTAAATCACGTGATTGTTATATTTTTGTAAAAAACTTATTATCTCTTGCAATTCGTGAACTTCTATCGACACCTATTGTGGATGCCATCACGGTAATTTCAAAAACAAAAATCAATATTTGCGGTCATAGGTGGTTACAAAAAATGATTTGAAAATAATGGAAAAAATCGGTTCTTAAAGCATTGTGCTTGTTAGAAACAAATTTTCCTAAAAGTTGGTTTGATTTGATGGAACACTTGATTATACATTTAGTGGAAGAAATTAGACTTGATGGACCTGCTTATTGGTATTGGATATATCTGATTGAGCGTTTTTTTCGGGAAACTTAAACAAAAAGTCAGTAATAAAGCAAGAGTTGAGGGTTCAATTATCGAACATTATATGGAAGAGGATATTCTTGATATTTGTTCTCTTTTTCTTTACCTCTGATTCGGAGATTACTTTGCATCGTAATGACGTTTTGTTTGACGTACAAAATTCCGATAAATTAAAAGTTTTCAAAGAATACGTTCTTCTAAAATCTCCTGAAGTTCAACCTTACCTAAAGTACGAAGATCTACCATAAGAATTTAAAAGGACTATGAATGAGCTTAAAAAAAGAACCAAGAAAATGGAAAGGGAGACCGGGGTGTCCAGGTTGTTGTTAAAGCCATCATATTGGTCCCTTTTATTTTGGAAAGATATGTTGAACAATTGGGAAACCAATAAGGGACATTCACATTTGTCATCCTCGGAGCCGCTAATCGTCAACTCTTAAAAAGGTTGCATAGTGCCGATGCCCGGTCATTCAATACCATATGGGAGTTATCTTATTTAAACATCTACGCACACACTCAAGTTTTTATTACCAAACTATATATGCTAATATAATTAATTTATTGATATTAAGGAAATTATAAAGCAAAACAAGAAGAAATCAACCAGACTTGAGGTGTGGGATAAATGTCATAAGAGAGTCGGCTCTGATCCATAAAATCTCATCTACACTACTCTGCATGCCATGCACATTGCGGTAGTTATTCAAATAGTTTTAGTGTACATGCTTGCTTGTTTATATTATAAGTACTACAATTTTCTTTTGTTATAATTTCACTTGAAAACTGTGCAGGAATGCTATGTCTCTATACTTGAGTGGATGCACTTGGATATTACTCAAACAAGTATGAGGGATGACCTATAGGATCAGTGGATGGAAGCAACGGGGTTCCTCGAAGGTGAAAATGCTCGAGCCACTGACCTCATTCCTACACAACTACACGCTATAGAGATTCCACCAGAGGCGAAGCCGACTCATTCTCATCCGCGCCAATCCACATCGATTCGCTCATGAGATATTCGATGAGGAAATACCCACATTTGCACGCACCGCCCTCTTCTAACCCAAGTCAGAGGCTGCAATGGAATAATCTCATTGGTAGTGAGGTTGTTCACATTGTCGGAACATTAATTGAAGATATTGTCGAAAAACCTAAAACGCAGGTTCAACAGGTATATTGTAAATTTAATTTTATTCCTGCTTTTAAATTGGTTTATACAGGTTTATATATTTATATAGGAACAACTTTATTGGAGGTTTAAATGATTATACCACCGAGGATGAGGCTTCGAACAATGAGGATGGTCGCGGTGGTAATTATAGTGGTGGTTGTGCTGATGTTGGTGATGGTGGCCAAAATAATGATGGTGGATCATCTTCTTCTGTTTCTTTGTCGGATTAATTATAAAGTTCTATGAACTTTAATTAATTTAAAAATCGGAACTTCTGTTGTAAGTTAAGACAATTTTGATGCACCAGTTTGTTGGATGTCCGGTTATATCATCCTTAAAATTGGTATTATCTCGGTTTGTAATGAAATTAACTTTTTCTCGCTTAATATTTATCATGTATGTTTGTGAATATTTAATTTTATTGGTTGAATGTTTTGTAGGTGTTTGTGTACTTGAATTGCATTGTTGGTTTTGAAATTGTATTATTGGTTTTGGAAATCCATTTTTGGTTTTGGAATGGCACTGCAGGAACTGCAGAAAACCATTATTTTTTTGTCTAAAAAACCCAAAAAAGCGACCGACCTAAGACATAACCGACCAAATTTTACCATAAATATACAGTAAAAACCGACTACCAGAATACATAAATGACTGTATTAAAGAGTAAACCGACCGTATCCTTAAATGTTTGTCGGTTAAGGTTGGTCGGTTAAGGTTGGTCGGTTATTGACATGTATAGCCATATGTACAGAAAAGACCCCACTTTCTATATATTGAGGTGGGACATAACTGACTGAGGTTAAAAGGGTTCAACAGGACCAAATGTTATAACTGACTAGGCTTAAATCGACCATATAAATTTGACATTTTTAGCTTTTTAAACCGACCAATTCTTGATAAAACCACAATATTGATGCAAAAGGTTTGATAGAAGGTTTTGAAAAACAACATAAGGGAAGGCTATAATATGGAATGTTTAGGTTTTTGAATTGTACTGAAAGTTTGCATTTTTGTAGTTTGTTAAATTATGATAGTGATGTAGTGGCTCATAATAGTCAAATTAAAAATTGGTCACAATATTAATGTGATTATGTGAATATTAAGGGGGATATTGGTAGCTGATGAAAATAGGGTAGTCTAAAGCATACCTAAAGGTAGATCATGATAATAGGATAGTTTTGAATTGTATTTTCCTACCAGGTATTTGGCTTCAAGTGGCGAAACACATTAATTGTTTTGTGCTCTAAAACTGTCAATGTCATGCTTAAAAATTTGACATCTCCAAATTAGTTCAATAACAACGAAGCTAAGCTTTATATAAAAACTAAAATTTTAAAATTTATGCATCTTGTGGTAATGCAAGCGCGTGTTGCAGATGTTAGAGAGGATTGTTAAACTGTTGCATTTATATAAAAATTCTCATTGAAAAAGATTAGTACATGAATTTCATTTTAACATAATAATGTTATTTATTTGACATTATATATGACTTTTATTTCGTCAGTGTTTTATATTCGAATGCTTTGTATTAGTTTGATAATGATAATCAAAGTTTTGGATTATTTATCTATGATTGATTCGGCTTATTTTTGTTTTTGGCATGTATGTATGTATGTTTATATATATAGACATCATTATATATTTTGTTTATTGACATCGTTCTTATTTTTACATCGATTATTAACGGATATCTTAGTACGTGTCTAAGATATCGGATAGTAAGTAATGTCTTTGTATGTTTAATACATCATGTTATTTAGTTAGAATGATGTATTATAGAGTCTTTCACATTAGTACAGAACCGATGTCAAAAACAGAGACTTTTAACTACCAATACGCCATAAACGACCTTATACAACATGATTAAGTGATGTTGCCGTAGAAAATTTTTACCATATCATTATGATAATCTACCCTATTATAATATGTTTTTATTATATTAGCATAGGTTTGTTAAAGTGTTGCCAAGCCATAGTATAAACTAAAATATTCATTTTTTATTAAAAAACAATTAAAATTCTGCTGAGTAGTCACACGGGGTCCCACATGGGGTTCCCAGTTGCTGACATGACCCCGGTGGGTCCCATCTGTGGGCCACATATTCCCCACGTTGCTGACGTGGCATGCTTTGGTCCCCACATGGGTGACACCACACTTGCTGACGTGGCTGGTTGGGTCCCGCATGTGTGCCCTACATTGCTAACGTGACAGTATGGTCCCCATATATGGGCCCCACACTGCTGACGTGGCCAGTTCTGGGCCCCACATATTGACGTGCCAGTTGGGGTTCCCACATGGCTGAAGTGGTGATTGTGGTCCCCATCTGGTGGGGCTCCACTAATGACATGGTGAAGGGTACACTCTGCTAATGTGGCCACAGGTGGGACACATTTGTGGTGAGGTTGAAGTACTATTGAAGGTTAAATAAAAATTTTGCACAACCTGGTAATTGAACCCGTGACCTCCCACATAGCAATAGAGGTGCAATTCACTACACCACAGATGAAATGTGTTTTATACCACATTGTTTGAATGTAATCTTATACAAACAATTGATTTTTACTTAAAAGAAAAGACTCCTTAATTGGACTCCTTTAATTTTTTTAAATGTAAATTTCGATGATTCATCCATACAGATGTTAGAAACTATCTACTTTAGGGGTGTACCATCATATTTAGGATTATACATATATATATATATATATGTGAGATAATATAGCAGTCAAAGTAGTCAGAATAAACTAACCCCAAAACTGCGCTATTGTGCCGAATAAAGTATCGATTTTTTTAAAATAAACTTTCGACGATCCCTCCATACGGATGTTAGGAACTATCTATTTTAGGTGTGTACCATGAAATTTAGGATTTTATATATTTAGTTTGTGAGATATTATAGCAATCAAAGCACTCAAAATAAACTAACACCTAAACTGCGCTATTGTTGCAAATGAAGTATCGATTCTTTTAAAATAAAATTTCGATGATCCATCTGTACGGATGTTAGAAACAATATATTTTAGGGGTGTAACATAATTTTTAGGATTTTGTTAGGTCACACACACTGTAGAAGGGGGTTGAATACAGTGTTTACTACAATCAAATCGAATATAAGAACTCAAGTAATAGAAAATAGATTTTATTGAACACAATAAAGTCTATTACAATGGAACTATCCTCTCTCAGTGATGAACTAATTATTACGAGAGCTGTTAGGGTTACAATGAATAATAACTTCGATAATGATAACACATATAGTGTAAACCCTATTCCTGTGTTTATATACTACACAATTACAAGATAATGTTCTAATTGATATGGAATATAATTTGCTTCCTAAAATATATCAACTAGTTATTTTTCTTCCAAGTATTCTATTTTTCATAGAATTCCTTCTTCATGCATATTTCTTTATGTCTTAGTCTCGATCTTCTTTCCTTTCAATCAACCGCCTGCCTTATCTGAAAGTCTCCTTAAGTCCTGATATTATCTCCTGATAAATATCTTCTGATAACTTAAGTTCTGATATCTTAAGTTTTTTCTTCATTATAAGTGTTGATTTCCAGTTAAGTACTGATTTGTCATGTTAAGTAAGATCTGAAAAATAAACACAAATCGTATTACATATGACATCACAAATATATCTAACGATCTCCCCCAACTTATAAATTAGCATAATATACAATTTTAACAAATATTTGATGATGTCAAGAATATTAAGTACAAATACATGAGAATTTGACTAGATAACTACAACTTACAGTCCTTTTAGCTTTACCATCTTAAGGTCTGATAACAGCTTCAGTCTGTACACACTTCAGAATTTAAGCAGTTGTAGATCTTTGACTTGGCTTCAATTTCTGATCTCTTTGATGTCAGGAGTTGTTCTGAGATAGTTCTTCAAAAGACATCTCTCACCATATTCAAGTTCATTAACCATCCTCCTTTTAGCATTTATCAATTCAGTTGTATCTTCACCAGTTTGAAAAATAGCTGCTCTGAGATCATTTATCTTAGCTTTTCATATCTCCTGATCTAGTCTAATCAGATATGCCTTGTCAGACTCTAAATTGAATTCCACAGCCTTATAACCCAGAAAAGTAGTTATAATCTTAGTAGAGTTAGGGTTCATTTTAACAATATCACCTTTGTGATCTCTATACTTGGGACAATATGTGCTATCAGACTTTACAGAATAAAGCTTCTTCTGTCTTTGAATTTGTGACTTTAAATAACCTGCAGCACTATCTGTTAATCTGTTTCTCACTTGAAGTAGGAATAGGACATGTTCCAGTTCCTCAAAATACTTCAGTGGTATAGCATTCTGCCTGATATGGTATACCCTTCCATCTATCATAAAATATAACAAGATATGTTTTTTCAAAAAGGTATGGTAAACCATTTGTACAGATTCAAGTCGATTCAATCTTTCAGGAGTTGCTCCAACACCTTGTTCACTTAAGGAAGTTGGATCATTGGTAGTGTTATGTACTATTCTTTCATCAAAACTACCCAATCCATATTTATCTCTTGCTTCCTTTCCTGTAACAACTCTTGCTTCAAAACCACTTGTTACAGTCTTCAAAGATTGAGTATGTTTAGCTTTGGTGAATCCTGGTTGGAGTATCTTTGAAGGTATAACATGAGCAATGTCAGAGGATTCCTTTTCCTTATCATCTGATATCAAGCCAACTTGAGCTATACAAGAGGTTGCTTGCTTCTATGTCATATCAGAACTTATTACATCTTGACTCTGAACAACATGAGCCATGTCAGAGGTTGTTTGAAAAATCTTCTTTTGCATCAGAGTAAGACTAGCATCTTCTTCATCAACAATTATTTCTTCATCCATGACTAGCATATAAACCTTTACAGGTTTTAACTTTTTCTTTACCCTTGGACCTTGGATCAATTTCAACTTGTGATTTGGCTTTGGTTGCCTCGGAATTTGTTCTTTCTTTTATCACAATACCCTTAGGCTTTGGAAATTTCTTTTCAATAACAGAAGCTTTAGATTTTATCTTGACACCTTCTGCTTTGAGTCTAGCTTCTTCTTCCTTTAGACTCTCAAAGTCCATTCCTGTATTTTCTTTAAGAAATAACTGCTTTGAAATTTCTTCATCAAGTTCCAGATGTTCACCAGAACTTATCCTTTTACCAGAATCAGAACTTATTCTTCTCCTAGTATCAGAACTTATTCCTGACTTGTAATTCTAGCTTTACTTGATAAAAATCCTTTGCTTTGACCTTGACCTCTACCCTTATCAGAGTTTCCCTGGTCATCATTTCCATCATCCTTTCCCTTCAGTGTCTGAATAGATTTGCATTTGGACTTAATCACTTTCTCCCCCTTTTTGGCATCAGCAGGTAAAAGAAGAGAGATAAGAAATTCCACTGAGGATTGGATCTCATTGAGTTGAGTTTGGTGAGAAGCTTGATTCTTTAAAATTTCATCAATCTGAGTTTGTTGCTTCTCCTGAATTTTCTCAATATAGGTAATTCTGTCAAAGGTTGGCTTGAAGAAGTTTGTTAGAGGAGAAACACCAGTACCATGGAGTGAAACTCCTAGAGGAAAGTGGACTAAAGAATGGAACTCAGTTAGTTTTGTTCCTTCTGAAAAGATTCTTGCTGAGCATCTGGCAAAAGCTGATGAAATGCTAATAAATGATGATTTCAAGGCACAACTGAGAGTTACTGTATTGAGTACAAGGCACCTTCAAGGTCAACACTCAACAACTCATGCCAAGGTGAATAAAATTCAAGAAACCTTGATCCAGCAAGATATGAATATTTGTTAAAATCTTGGCTTCATAAATGTTACCATGCCTATATCCTTTCAGAACACACTTTGCATATTGATTTGCTTACAACTTCACAGTGTTCTTCAAAGAAATCCATGATAACCTCTGTCACAGATTTGACTAACACTCAGCAGATTGTGTTTAAGTCCTGAGACCATAGCTACTTCTTTAATGATGATATTCCCAAGATTAATATTTCCATATCCCAATGTTTTTCCAATATTGCCATCTCCATAAGAAACACTTGGGCCAGCTTTCTCCACAAAGTCTGATAGCAGGGCCTCTATTTCCAGTTATGTCCTGAACATCCACTGTCCAGAACTAAGATGTTTTTCCTGTTGCCCTGCAATCACAAAGACCACTAATGATTAGTTTTAAGGACCCAGACTTGCTTGGATCTTGTGGCCTTATTAAGTTGCTTAACATTTGCAGCGGATTTTGCATCAGAGTTTATGTTAACATTTTTCTTATCAGCATTTACACTATTAGACTTTGTATCAGAACTTACACTAGAAGGAACAATGCCAACTTTCTTTAAAGAAGGTTTTATTTGATATAATCATAGTACAAACTATGATATTCCTTACAAGTATAAATGGAATGCCATAAACTACCACAATGAAAATAAGGATTTGTGGCTTATATCTAACAAACTGACTCTTAACTCCTGACTTTGAAGGTAAGGAGTTTTATGTCTTATTCTTCCTACAAAAAGAAGCCAGATGGTTAGAACTTCCACAGTTATGACATGTTTTTTCTAGGAGCATTAGGAACAGGCTTATAATCATTGCTTTTATTCACACCTTCCTTTCCATTCCTATTTTTCCTAGGTGATTGAACCTTGTTTACATTCTTAACATCTTTCAGCTTATGCTTAAGCTGCTTCTTCTTCATTAAGCCTGCGTTTACTTCAGTTATCCTTTCCAGTTTTAGTTTGTCAGAAGTTAATTCCTCTTTAACTTCTGATTTCTTAGTATCAGACTTTACAAGTACAAACTTAACAGGTTTTAGATTTGGCTTTTGTTTAACAACTTTAGGCTTAATTTCTATAGTTCCTTTATCATTCTTATCATCTCCATAACCTAAGCCCTCTTTCCAGTTCCCACTACTTAACAAATTCTGAGTTGTTCTGCCAGAGTTAGTCCAAGTCCTGATAATCGCTCTTTCCTTTTCTAGCTCAGTTTTTAGAGATTCATTCATTTTAAGTACTTCATCCCTAACATAGAAAACCATCTCTATCTTTCTGAGTTTGATGAAATATGACTAACTCTTTTTCTAAATAATCATTCTTATTTTTACAAGCAAGATTTTCAGAAGTTAATCTTTCACATGTTAAAGTTTGATCTCTATAACTAATGAACATGGTTTTAAGATATCTTCTCGACTCATTAATATCATCAGTATGAAAGGCATAAGTAGTTTGAGGTACCTTTAACTCAGCAGCATCAGAACTACTATCAGCATTTGCCATCAAGGCATAGTTCTCCTCACTTTCAGAATCTGAAGTGTCTGTCCAGCTTTTCTTTTGTATGAGAAGATCTTTGCCTTTGTCACTCTTCACTTTCTTGCAATCAGGAGATATGTGGCCTTTCTCACATAGTTGTAGCATTTGACATTTGTGTAATCTCCTCTGTTAGACTTTCCTCCTTTGCT